>NW_021610986.1:0-4574 GCF_004785775.1 Grammomys surdaster | reverse complement strand
TTTCTTTTACACTTATGAGGAAGATCACATGTTAACACAGAAAGAAATATGTGAATGATGATCACACATATTTTTTAATATGTATAAAAGTTTACAGTGAAAATAATGTGTATCAGAAATATATATACATATTCCTAGGATTATATAAGTGTTTAAGCATATATATCTGGGATATATGCATTTTTATGCATGTGTTTGAGTTATTTTGATAGCACTCATATGTAAACATATCCAACATTTTTTTGTAAATGCTCACATATATAAGTGGTTTGATTATGCACACATAAATTATGCAAGGATATATATAAGCAGGAATGAGTGCATATGTCTATGCTTTCAAACCATTTTTATGCATGAACTTGAGCAGAAGAAATTGATCATTATAGAAGGAAACAACATTAATGTCCCATTGTAACCACTGCAGCATTCATGAGAACAATTAAATCTATTCATAATATCTTACTCTATCCTCTAGCACTCCATAAGATGAAGCAAGAGAGTTTAAGGACAGATTGATCTACAGAGGGATGATAAATTTCAACTTGTCCCATTTGCCCCTAAAATTAACAATGACACTTTCCACATTGAAGAGTCATTAGGTAATTTTTCTTTATTCATACAATGTTCTTCTACTTCTTCCAGATGGTTACACTGTTCTTAAGCAAAATAGCATCAAATTTGGCAAATTTGGAAAGGTTTCTGTTGTATTTTGAAGTTTCTACAACCTGAAATAAAATTTCAAAATCATTATCTTCTTTACTTTGTGGGGAAAGAACAAATTCAATTTTAAATAAGCATCCAATTCAAGGTTTTGCAAAGACAACTCTACTTAACATGTAATCTGACAAGTGAAGAAATGTCGATTTTCTCAGTCTAAACCTGAGATTTAATAAGTATTGAGTGAATTCCACAATTTAAATTTTATGGCATACATTGAATGGCTTTGATATAGCTGGCCTATAGACCACACTTAGGGAAAGAGTGCTGGAGTAATCGGAATTCTGTAATGTTTTCTTGGCATGGGCACCTAATAACACAGAAAAAGATTAGCGTCTACATATATTCTGCCAGGTACACAGAAACCCTACAAAGTTATTTTTGCGTTACAAATGTTAACATATGTGAGCATGATTGGAAATATTTGATTTTGGCTAGTTAGAGAGACTGCACATATTAGCTGTTTCCATGCTAAGCAACAGGTAGTATTTAGACAATCTAAGTAACATAGTTCACATAATCCTTCACAAATGTTGATTAAAGTGCTGTAGTCCCATGAGGTTCCAGGGCCAAAATTAAAAGACATGTGTATTTAACAGTCATATTTAAGTCGTTTGGGAACTAAATCATTAGTCATTCAATTTTTGATGAATGTTATGGTAGCAGTGAAGTAGAACATACTTGCTGTGCTGGGGCTCAACATAAGCCTGTCCTGAGGCTTCTATGATTTCTGTAGAATGCTGATGGCAACAGCAGCTAAGCAGATGTGGCAGGACTCCTCTGTTGGTTCCCCTCTACCAAAGCAATGCAGAGTCACAAAGTTCAAATGACACTAGAACCTTATTAGGTCCCCAAGATATTTTGTCACACTGAGCTTTAGAAACACTACATGTTATTTACTGGTCCTCAGAGAAAATCTGTAGTTGTGCAGTTATAATGTCCTGGCTGCCGATTTCTCTGTATCCTCTGTATCATTTGTGAAAAACACTACTTCAGACTGCTATTATTCTGCTAACTTATGTTTCATAAGATCCAGAAACCTTTCTGTTCTGTTTACTTGCTTTTGCTGGAACAAACTAAGGGCCAGATTTGTAATTGTGAAATATAATGAGGATCATTCATTATGATGGTTGGTGGACATACAAAAGTTCTTCTATAGGTACATCTTAATACCACAAGCTGAATATGTGAGAGAAAATTAGGCCATTCAGCAGGCCCATTCAGCAGTGAGAAAGATATTCTGATGATGCCAGGTCACAAAAAATAAGTCAATCCTTAATCATTTGTTTTAGTTGAAGTAATGTAATAACACGCAGATAAGTTGAAAAATTGGGGCACAGCATTTGCATAAATTTATATCCCTTGCAATTTTTGTAAAACTTTTAATAGGCAATGATGCATCTAAACTACATTTTCAAATAGGAGCATAGACACTACATATGAAATTTAGACTGATGTTAATAATTCATTTTGTGAAAAAGCAAAATGATTACAAATAAGATGAAAGAAGTCAAATTGTCCCTGTTTGAAGAAAATATGATCCAACATTTTAAAGAATCAAAAGGCTCCAAGTGGAAAGCTTGTAAACCTGCTAAGTAGTCAGAAAAATAGGAGGATACAAAACCCATTAACAGCTGATAGTGAGAATGCTAAGGCAGAAACTGGAACAAGAATCCTGTTCATAGCAATCTGAACAATGCCTACGAATAAACTCACCATGCAGATTAAAGACCTCAATAAATGAACCTTTTAAAACACCAAAGAACAACATTAAAGACACTAGAAAACAATGATTTCTGATGCTTGTGGGTCAAAGAATTGATGTTGTAAGCATTACTTTAAAAAACTGAAAGATTTAGTGCAATCCTCATTAAAATTCCAATAACAACCTTCAAAAAAAACACAAAAATATGTCTTAAAGTGCAAAGACTATCTATCCCAAGAATCTTGACTAAAAAGAGCAATGTCAAACTGAACTCTGTACTAGATTTTCAAATTGCATTACAGAGGAATGATGCCAAAAGAGCAAACTATTGACAAGACAAAAATAGAACACAGATTTAAGAATAAAACAGAAGACAGAGAGAACCCCAAGTATCAACAATCACTTGATTCTCTAGGTAAATGTCAAAAGACACATTCAGGAAAAGATGACTTCTTTACAGAAGTCTTTGGAAATTGGATATTCACAAGAAGAAAATGGAAACTAAAGCATGTAGAGAAGGACATTAAAACAGTAAAGTTACTGCTACAGTGAATAATATCAATAACTGATAAATAGAATTGCATTAAACTTAAAACTTTTACTGCACAACAATGTAAAAACTAGAATTAGATTCTGTCTTACGCTTCAACCAACAAAACACAACATGGGTTAGGTAGCAGGGAGAACACTGAACATATAGACAGTCTTGTTGGACTGCCACTCACTCTCTCTGCTAAGAAATCAGTTATAGATGTCTTTCAGCAACAAACATAGAACTGTTTTGTTGTTGTTGTTTTGATCCAGCTAAACTTCTTTAGATAGATCCATGAAGAAAACTAAGTCAATGTATATGAGAGATACCTGCAGCAAACACATGTTGATCATTGTCATAGTCACAAGTTATGGATTCTACCTAAGTGTCCACCTTGAATATTTATGAAAGTATAAGTTTTCCACTTAGAAGAAAATGGTAGTAGTTATATTCAGAGGCTTCTATTGTGTGCGCTTTCCATGTGTGTAAACCAATGAAACAGGGCTTTTCCTAATGGAGCTGACATTGTGGTTGGAACAGAGCCATAGTGATTAAAAAAATTTATGAAGAGAGATTTCACTATATCCTTCCTTTAGTATGTGATAGGGGCCTGCTTTAAATAAAGAAATTAGCATACTAAAGGAGACACACCTAATCTGAGGTGTGGAAATCAGGAAATTTAATCAGCCCTAGCTGCAGGTAAGGAATTAAGCTTGTGCATGTGTGTGCATATGCATGCATGTATTTGTGCATGTATGTGTGTGGGGGGAGTTCTATGTAAAATAACAACACTGAAGTCAAAACTGAGTGGCAAACAATGGCTGTAGTACAGTGAAATGCTTGCAAAGAAGCTGTATAAATTTAAGAAAGGAGGGTAAATTATTGGTGGAAATGGAAAAACTTCCAGAGTGTCTCAAAATAGGGCCACACCTTGGGAACACACTTGAACTTTTTGAAAAGTCACTTCATATCTCAACAATGGCAAGCTGCAATTGAACTCAAGGAGATCAGGGAGATTTTCCAGAGAATGTGTATAAAGTTTGAACATAAGATGTGGGATTGCATAAGGGTTTTCTGGGTCATGGTTGGGCAGTTGCCTAGAACCTTGAGACTCTGTGTGAGAACCGGCAGGAGTTCAGCGTGCCCCAAGAACAGATGCAATCATGAAATTTGCCTATAAATTGATGAAAGTAGTTTTAAAAATGCACCAGGTAAGGTAAAATAGGCTCAGAGATACAAAAGCCATAGGCTCTTCCTAATATGTAGATGTTAGTATTGAATTACTAATTTTATATGTTCAACTTAGAGTTCCAGTAGGTTCCAGAGTTCTGTAATAAAGCCTTTGGGAAGGAAATTTCATAAGAGACATGATAGAATGCAGTTAGGTAATATAGAAGCAGAAAGGAGTCGATTGACAGTATCCAGCAAGGAGGATATCAGAGATGATGGTGCAAGAGAGTTAATTGAAGGAAGAGTGATTAGAAAGTCACATGGATACCTATGCTGTATCCAATTGTTAAAATATAATCTATTTTTTAAGGTAAAAAAAGTGGTTTAAGAGAGATAACCTTGCAAAGCTAGAAAAACTTCCTCACAGTAGCCACTGGTTATTGAACAAAC
>NW_021610985.1:0-8026 GCF_004785775.1 Grammomys surdaster | reverse complement strand
ACTAGCCAGAACTGCATGTATTAGTAACTTTGATTCTCCTGTTTTAACTGTTGTCTGGGAGGAGTACTTTTTCTATCAGCTAACCTTGGCCTACTCCTGGAAGTTTCTAGCCTCAGCAAAACCTT
Source organism: Grammomys surdaster (assembly GCF_004785775.1). NCBI lineage: Eukaryota > Metazoa > Chordata > Mammalia > Rodentia > Muridae > Grammomys > Grammomys surdaster. Next base: position 7,901 of record NW_021610985.1, on the reverse strand, counting down.
ATATAGGCCTAGAACTTTTTCAGTCTCTAAGACTAATAAACTGATAATATAAGCTGAATAAGCTTATATTTCATGTTCATTTTGAGCTGAGTGGCTTGTTCAACTCAAGTCTTCTGGCTCAAACTTATCTCCCTGCTGAATTATAAATCTGGCTTTTTTCTAGGCTTCTCAATTGCTTTGCTGGACCTCAAACTAACTCTAAAATCTTTAATAATCTTCTGGCTTCTTTCCATTCTCTAATATGTTCTGTCGTTACCTTTGCCTAGCTTGTTCTCTCTTCAGTCTGTCTCCTTAAAACTATCCTAATAAAACTGCCTCCTTCTTCCTCTCTGTGTTGCTTTGTTCTCTCTCTTACATCTACAGTTCTCCATGAATTCTACTGTATTCCTGTAATGTACTATCTTCTTCCTGTACTGTCTGTCTCTCCTTTAAGTAGCTTTACTCCTTTCTCTTCTCATGAGAGAATGGGGCATATGCTATTCTATTAAATCTTTCACGGATTCATCTCATTTTCTGCTACTCACACATTTTCAAATATGGGTACTTCCTTAATTGATTGGAAGTAAAGGTGAGTGTGAATATTGATGTATTCCTCTTCCAGTGATTAAATGTGCTAAGAGCTAAGCCACACTCTAACTTTTGAAACAGGTTCTAATATCCTGTAACAGCTAAAGACTCATGATTACTAAATATGCCTTAAATATTCTCTGATGGTGAGGATCAACAGTGTCCTGAAGAATACAGCAGGAAGAAGTCTAAGGAGCAGTGAACTCTCATTCCCTGCCTCAACATCACTCCCCTCCAGCTCAACATCACTCCCCTCTAGTTCCTCATTTTTAAAATAATAAACAAAAAGAGGAATATTAGCAGGCATTTCTATCAGCCTTCCCTCAGGGACCTAGGGACACCAGCATACATCATTATTAGTTGCCAAGATGTGACACATCTCCACTGTCACCATGAGTCATGGATTGTGCCAATCACAGGCACTATACCACTTAGAAACATCCAGTGACTCCTTTCCTTCATCTCTTTCTCTTCTACCCATATTCAGAGGCAGCCTCTGCATATCCCAATCCCCAATAAACCTCCCATATCAGATCCTTTACATGTGACACCTGCTGCTTAAATAACAACACCTTCAATTACAGAAACAGCTTATAAAATGACATTTTAAATAGAATATATTCCTGAAAAAGTCTTGGAAAATTTATCAATGAAAATCACAGGCTATACATTTTGTTCAGCAGCAGAAAAAAAATAGTAATTGGCTATTAAAATGTAGCATAGGGGCCATCATTCATATACCAACGTTTAAACCAATTAAAGCTTTAAAATTGTTAACTTGTAACCCTGTTTAGGTAGACCGATGGCTCTTAACTAATAAGACATTATATATGCTTGAATAACTAGTAAAAGAACAGTTAGAAACTAAACATTTTAAGGAAATTACTAGTCCTTTCAATTCTCTTGAATTTGTATTAAAAAAGAAATCTGAAAAATGGAGAATGTTCATTGATTTGAGAGCTGTAAACAAAGTAATTCAATCAGTTGGGTCGATATAGCACGGGATCCCTTTACCTTCTGCATTATCTAAAGATTGGCCTATTATGGTTATTGACTTGTGATTGTTTTTTAAGTAACAAGATATAGAGAAATTTGCTTTTACAATGCCTAAATATAGTTATGCCCAGTCTGTAAAACAATGCCAATGGAAATTTCTTTCTCAGGGAATATTAAATAGTCCAAGTTTTTATGTCAGTATTTATGTATCAACCACTGGAAGTAGTTTGTAAACAAATTTTCTCAATCCATTACTTATCAATATATAGATATTTTATTGTCTGGATCTAATGCAGACACCTTAAGAAAGAATGTTTAGTTGTCCGCAGAGGCTCTTGTATCTAGAGTGAGGATGCATAACTTTCAATATAGATAGAATCCTCAACATAATTAAGCATAGCTTAAACAAAAGGGGGAAATGTAGCAGAATTTTAGCTGTCATTATATGTGGCATGAATTCCAGAGTGATGGCACATAGGCTTTGACATAGCCCTTTTCAGTGATTGACATTTGAGATTTTATGGCGTTGTTCCTTTGAAGGGTCCTCAGAGCCTTTTTATAACTTATTTCAGAGGCATGCCTGACAAACCAGGAAATATCATATGCCTTAGAATTGTGTAGGTAATGAATTCCTTCAAGAAAACCTCTAGATCAGATAAGAGGATTTGTCATGTGGAAACTGACTTGGTATAAATGTCTTTTGTGTAATAAGAAACAGTGCTTCAGATTTTGACAGGGTAATCCCCCTGCTGCTTGAGAAAGCATAGCCTCATCCTATAGTGTTGTACTTTCTTCCACCCTACCACATAAGATAGAATACCAATACGTGGCCACGTACTTAGAGAGAGCTGGCAAGTCCCAAGAGATACAAGAATGTTGAAATTATTTTCTGTATTCTACCAGACCACCAGTGATTAAAGCTAGATACAAAAACCAATAACAACAGAGAGCTTAAAATTTATGGAAATTGAAGTATTCTCTTCTGAATGAAAAGTGGGTCAGCATGAGAAGAAAGATTTCTAAGATTAAGGAAAAATTAAACATTTCTAGATTTCAAGGAAAATGAATGAATAGCATTCCCAAACTTGTGAGACACAATGAAAAGAATACAAAGAGGAAAGTTTATAGCACTAAGTGCCTTCATAAGTAAATAGAAAATATTTGATACTAGAAATTTAACAGCACACAAGAAGTCTTTAGAAGAAAAGAAGTGGCATCTAAGAGGGAGAGACTAAGAAATAATCACTTTTAGGGATGAAATCTGAAGGAGATGCAAAAGAACAAACCAAAAATCAAGAAGATAAAAAAAAAATTCTTTCCCTTTGGGGTTACCATCCCCTTCAGCTCCTTCAATCATTATCCTAACTCTTCCATGGGGCGCCCGATCTCATTCTAGTTGTTGGCTGTATCTGCCTCTGTCTCAGTCAGCTGCTGGTAGAGCCTATCAGAGGACAGCCATGTTACTGTCTGCAAGACAACATAGCATCAGTAATAGTGTCAGAGTTTGGTGCCTGCCCATCGGATGATTTCCAAGTGGGGCCAGTGACTGGTCAGCTTTTCCTCTAGTCTCTGCTCCATTTTTGTCTCTGTATTTCTTTTAGACAGAACAATTCTGAGTTGAAATTTTTGAAGGTGAGTTGGCGTCCCCATCCCTCAACTGAGGGCCATGACTAACTACTGAAGGTGGTCTCTTCAGGTTACATTTCTACACAGATGGACACTTTGGCAAAGGTCATCCACATTGAGTCCTGGGAACTTCCCACATCCCAGGACTCTGGAACTTTCTAGAAGTCCCTCCAACCCCCTGCCGATGCATATTTCCATTAATTCTCCTGGCCTTCCGGGGTGAGAAAAACCTACCAACCAAAGAGCATATATTGGCAGGTCCATGTCCAAGGCATATATGTAGCAGTAGACTGCCTTGTTTGGCCTGAGAGGGAGAGGTTGTGCCTTATCATCGAGATACTTGATGCTACAGGGAAAGGGGACACTTGTGGAGTGAGTTAGAGGTAGGTGAGTGGGTGAGGGGAGTGAAGGAAACAGCCTGTCAGAGGAAAAGGCGGGAAGGATGGGGTGAAGAACTCTGGGGAAAACCTTTCAAGTGTAAACAAAATAAGCTAATAAATTTTAAAAATAAAAAAGACAAACAATGTCAGTGAGGAAATTCAGAGAGTTATAGCAGCATATTTAAAAAACTTCATGCAATTGGAAACTTGAAATGAAATGGATTATTTTTGTAGATCAGATAAATAAGCCAAATAAACCTATATTCCCCAATAAAGTAGTCTTAATCTTTAAAACTTTCTCAAACCAAATAAAGCCCAGGGCCAGATGGTTTATCACAGAATTCTACCAGAAGATTTTAGGAATTGTTAATGCCAACACTTCTCAAATTATTGTAGAAAACAAAAGCAAGATATATTGCCCAATTCATTTTCTGAGGCCACAGTTAGGCAGATATTCAAACTACAGAAAAACACATCAATAACAACTACGGACTAATTTTTTAATGAATATAGATAGAATATTGCTCAATAAAATACTTGCAGAGTGAATGTAAGAACACATCCAAATATTCATAAAGATAGAATATTGCTCAATAAAATACTTGCAGACCGAATTTAAGAACACATCCAAATGTTCTTCCAGCACTTTTGAGTTGGCTTTATCCTTTATCCATTGCTGTGATGAGAAACCGTGGCAAAGGCAATTTATAAAAGAAAGCATTTCATTTGGGAGATCACAGTCCCAGTGATTTGTAGTGCATGACCACCTTGGCAGGAAGCATGGCAGGAAGCTGGAAGCCATGACACTGGAGTAGTAGTTGAGAGCTTATTATCTAATTCACAGACATGGGGTTGGGGTGTGGGGAATGGTGATTTGGGAACTCAAAGACAACTTCTATTGCCTCCTCCAACAAGGCCTCAGCTCCTAATCCTGCCCAAATAATTCCACCAACAGGGTGTAAGCATTTCAATATATGAGCCTATGGTAGCCATTTTTATTCAAACCATGCAGAAGTATACATATTGAGATCTTTGTAGTAACAGTGAATTGCACACAGGAGCTTTTCAAAGTATCAAGATTTTGACACAAGGGAAAAAAAAAAGAGTATTTGCATGACCCGATATATAGGTTACTTTGTTCAAATTTAATAACCATTTAGCCAAATATATATCAAGCATTATATAACAATCTTTTAATTTGTACTCTAAATTTTAGTTTAAAACAGAAATATGGACAGCATATTTACCTCGGAAGTAAAAATTTTTGACTGGAGGGGAAATGAAAAATATGAGATATAAGAGATAGTTTGTGTCTTGACTAGGTTCTGAGTCATGCAGCTATATTAACTTAAGAAAACCTGTTGATTTGTTTACTTTGATCTGTTGATATTATATTCTCATAATTGTACTGTAATTGAAATGATCACATACTGTAGCTTTAAATCTAAAATACTGTTTTATAGAAAATTTTACTAAACTATGCATAATTAAGTTAATAGATGCTGTTGGCTCCTGGAAATAGCATACATTTAAAACAAGTTTGATTTCAAGGAAGCCTATTATAGAGGACCTCATTGGAAACTTGTCATGAGGAATTAGACAGTCAGAGGAGGGAGACTCCTGACAAAGTCAACATTCAACCATGGGAAGCTAAGTAGGACAGTGTGAAAGGAAGCACAGAGGACAGAAACTCTCCACCTTCCCATGGGCATGGATGTTGATGGATATCATTACTAAACTTGACTGCACTCTTTCAATGCTGAATATTGAAGACACACAGTGAACTTGAAGGTGAGCACTCCACTGGGTGAATAGTGGTTTAACAGACTTCTCTTGAGAATATTTATTTCCTTACTAAGAAATTTATATATGAAAGACTATTGCTCCATATATTCCTTAAAACCTACAGAAATTAATAAAGTCTGGGACTATAAGACATACCTATTTAACCATTCTACAACCCTTTTAAAATTTGCTTTAAAACAAGATACTTTTTTTTAGTTTTTCAAAATATAACATGGATTTAACCACCATCAAGGTAAGTGAGCAAAGGAATGCAACTCTTTCTTGTACTTTCCTGAGTGTTTTGTTGAAGTAAAGATTTGTCAACAACATTCAACAGCTCTCTTGGACCCTATAGAGCTTACAAGGAGCTCCATCAAAAGGAGTTGGCAAAGCCCTGAGCAGGATAGCTGCAGTAATGCTGCATTCAATATTTATAACAAGTCCAGTATGAACCAACTTCTACAAGACTGACTACTTTTTCAACTGAATTAATCTTGGGTCCTGAACTAAACAAAGTTATGAAAATTCCATAAACTGATAAGGACAAAGCTGCTTTTAAAAGCTATTTATGCCTGATCAAAGCAGCTCTCAGTCCCTTTCAGACCTTTTTTAGTTCTGTAGATCTTCCTGATGAACCTGTGTCTCCACATTCTTCCTCATCAGGAGTGTCTTGCATGGCTCTCTGCAGAAGTATCTTGAGAGTCTTCCTTTGGAATCGATGACGCCTAGTGGAGCCGACAAGGAAGTAAATGATGGGATTGGCACAACTGTTAACACAGGATAGAAATATTGCCACTGGATGAAAACCACAATGTGAAACATAATAAAGTTTCCCAATCCACACTAAGAGGAACCAGAAGATTCCATAGGGTAGACCAAAGAACAGGAAGACCAGCACTGTGAATACAATGGTCACATACAACCTGGTCACAGGAATCTTGTGAAAGCCACAGAAGATAGTAATCACCGAGGCTAGACTGGACCCCAAGAGAACCACAAATAAAACAATTAACCATGCAGTAGTGATTAAATCAAATGTCTTACACCAACGAGGACTACTGATATCAGCTAGGAAGCCACATTCTTTTCCTTCCACAAGACTCAACACTAGGGACAGGACCCAAAGCAGGGTACATATGACAGCTGATGTGTGCCTTGGGCGTTGGCATCGATACCAGATGGGCCACTTGACAGACAGGCAGCGTTCAATGCTAATGGCACTGAGGATGTTCAGGCCACAAAGATAAACAAAGTTTAACACAACAATGGCAAATGAAGGAAATTCTGTGGGGACTTCCAAGATAATGTAAAAACAATATCCAATTTGAAAGCACGTGAAGACAAAGTCAGCACCAGCCAGGTTGAGGATGTAGACAGAGAAGGCATTCCTGGATATCTGGAAGCCGAGGAGCCACAACACTGTGGCATTTCCAATCAGCCCAACTAGGGCAATGATGAGAGAAATTAAAATCATTGTATGAGACAGGACTGCACAAAATGGAATTCCAGTGTGATTGCTTTCGTTCACAGCTGTGGTGCTAGTTCCCCAGTCTAGGATGTTTAAATCCTCTATTAGGAGATGTTCACTGATGATACTGTAAAGAAAAACAAGAGATGAGCACATGCTATTTACTCTCTGATTCTCAGGATCACCCATAGATGCTAATGCTTTTTTTGGCTCATAGGTGGGGTAACAGGAATGTAGAGATAATTTATCAAACTCAATATTTCTGGAGCCTTAAATTAAATCTAGCTTATATTTATTTAGTCTATCTACAAACCAGATCCTGTATTGATATAAGAGTCATTCTTGTTCCCACTTATTCTGTACATACTAAGTGTCTCATGCTGTTTTAAAAGTTGTTTTAAAACAAACTATGTCTCGGTAAGAAATAAAACTCTGAACCCAACTTTCTTTCTGTCCTAGGGCTTGTTGTTTTATGTTTTAGGGACTAAGGAGCCAGAAGCATGACCAAAAGCTGCTTCTCTCAGTCTGGAAGATGAGGAGGCTATCAAATGGGAAAATATGGAGATCATAAAGGTCAGTCATGAAATGTATGCCAAATCATGCTAAGACCAATATGAAATATCCAAGTCTATATGGTAGCATGATTCAGTATCCATTTCAAATTCTAAACTAGAAAGGAAGAAAGCTTTTGTGAACATTAAGCACTTTTCTGTTGCCTATTGCTACATCACAAGTATCTATCTCCCCTAAGGGCACAGTAAATAACTTTGAATATTCATTCAACAAATTGATAAATGAAACAAAATCTCCAAAGAAGAAGTAAATTTAGAATAAAAGTTTCTGGTGAATATTTTAGAGCAACTTCAGTGCACAAAATACATATAAAATGAAAAAAATATTATTGTTGATGATTCTGTCAGTGGACATCTCTATTGTTCTTGAAAAAATTGTTTATGTTTGAACAGAGATGGTTAATGATGGCCTTTGTAATTTCCCAATCCGAGAGAGAGAAAGAGAGAGAGAGAGAGAGAGAGAGAGAGAGAAGAAGAAGAAGGAGGAGGAGGAGGAGGAGGAGGAGG
>NW_021610984.1:0-6465 GCF_004785775.1 Grammomys surdaster | reverse complement strand
TTAATTGGGACTGGCTTACGGGTTGAGAGGTTCAAGCTATTATCACTAAGGCAGGAAGCATGGTAGCATCCAGGCAGGCATGGCACAGGAGGAGCTTAGAGTTGTAGAGAGCCACGGTGAGCGGTGACATCATTCGCCATTACAAGATGGCGCTGGCATCCGGTGTTCTCCCAAGTTTACAGGTGAACTACGCATGTGCAAGTGGTGAACACGCGCCAAATAACGGCCCATCCCGGGGCGTAATATGTATTCCTGAGCAAGCAGCCAATCAGAAATAAACACACCACTCCAGGGTGTATATAAGCAGTGCCTTTTCGGGGCCGGGGTCTTCCTCTTCACATCGCAATAAACGCTTGCTGCAGAAGGATCCTGGTGTCCTCCTGCGTTCTTGCTGGCGAGATGATTGCGCGGGTCACAGAGAGTTCTGCATCTTGGTCCAGACAAACTGGAAAACACTATCTTCCAGGCAGCTAGGAAGAGGGTCTCAAAGGCCACCCACATTGTGACATACTTCCTCCAACAAGGCCACACCTACTCCAACAAGGCCACACCTATTCCAACAAGGCCACACCTCCTATTAGTGCCGCTATCTGAGCAAGCATATTCAAACCACCACATCACCATATTAATGAAGACTTTATTACAATTAATTTGTTTTTAATTCTTATAGTAAATATATGAATGGTTTAAACACCAAATTTATATTAGGCCATTTGGATTGTCTGTATAATAATTTCTGAGCCATCATTTTATTTCTGTCCACACTTTTATTTTCTTTTTACTCCTTAAGATAGTTTTTTATCAGTTTGAAAATTTCTTTTATAAGCTTTTAGATGACAATTTTGCTGGAGACATAGTCTGTCACTTTTGTCTGTGTGCAGATATCCACACCCCCATCCTCCTTAGCACTAGGGCAGTCTTAGCTCTGGCCTTTAGGTCTATAAGGTTTGTGTCAATTCCCTTCCTAGACACTTGCATTTTTGAGTTGAAGAAACATTACTTGAAGTTTAAGGGGTGGATTTATATCTCCCTCCCTTTCTGGGCAGAAGGGACCTCTTTTCTCTAGGTACTTGGACTTGGTTGCATATCACCTATCTGCCATCTTCAGAGTATTTTTTTACATACTAAAATCACGACTCCGCTGGGCTCCCTAGATTTCCTTAACTCTTATAAGACATTTTGGTGTGTGAAACCTGAACTGTTGATGTGTCATGTGGAGAGACAGATGGAGGATCTTGGTCACCGTTTTGTTCCATTAGCTTTCCCAAAGAGCCAAGTCACTCAGACCCATCAGGATGCAAACATACTCTCTTATAGTTACCTTAACTTTTCTCTTATTGCAAAATATAAAATGAGTTTTCATTTTCTTCTTGTAAAGGAAACAACTAAATTTCTGTTAAAGATTTTTTTTTTACACACACATGCATGCACATGAGTATGTGTGTGTCTTTGTGTGTCTGAGTGTGTGTGTGTTTGTGTATGTATGTGAGTGTGTGTGTGTGTGTGTGTGTGTTTGCAAGTGCCCCTGGAGACCAGAAGACGATGGCTGACTCCCTGAAACTAAAGGCACTGTAGTTGTGAGTTGCTTAATATGGATGCTGGGAATGGAACTTAGGCCCTATACAACAGCAGTAAGATCTCTAGTTCTTAACCACTGAGCCAATCTCTGCATTCCCAAGCAACTTAACTTTTTTAAAGTCTTATTTTACTTACCTCTCCTGTTCCCACTCCAGACACCACCATTCTCCCATCAAGACTGCCCTTTCCAGTCCCCCACAAAAAATTGTTTGACTTAATTTCTTAAACAGAGTCAAGGAAAACCTTTATAACCATCCTTCACTACAAAGTTTCCAAATATCCTGGAGAGAGCAGCACTGTAAAAGAGACACATGCTTCTTTCCATGGCTCCAGGACTGCTGAGGTTGAGAAACAGAAATGACACCACATAGTTAAACCTGAAATCAAACAGGACATATTCTTTTTTATCTTGCTTGCCCCACTTAAGTACAGTCTGGTGACCTTAATGCTAAACAGTTTGGACATTTTCAAGAATTCATAGATAAGGGCTGTAGATGTGCCTCAGCCATCAAAATCAATGGCTGCTTTTCTAGAGGACATTGGTTCACAATCTGTAACTCCATTCTCACATACCATGGAGTACTTCCTCTTCTGGCCACATTGGGCAATGCATGCACATGGTGTGTAGATATATATGCAGAAAAATACTCATATGCATAAAATAAAAATAAATAAAATCATCAAGAAAGAAAGAATTCATAGATAGATGCATGTGTGGATGATTAGAGGAAAGGATTGTGGTTCATAGAGTTTATTTGCCATGAGAACAATGGAGTGTTTGATTGAGAACTGTTACTATAGTCTCAGGCATTCAAACGATTGAGGCACAGTTGGTGGTGCTGTTTGGGATATTTAGAAGATGTAGCCTTGTTGGAGGAAGTCTGTCAGTGGAGGTAGGCTGTGAGAATTTAAAGCCTCTTTGTTTCTAGTTCTCTCTCTGTTGCAAGCTTACATGTAAGTATTATGAGCTCTTGGATTTCCTTTCACACCATCCTGCTTGCCATGTGTTGCCATGGTTCTGTTCTGCCATCATGGACTGCTCTCTCTCTGGACACTCTCTCTTCCTTACATTGCCTTTGTTCTTTGTGTTTCATCACAACAACCAAAAGTAACTAATACAAACATTCTTTCTAAACACACCTGCTCTAAAGCAGTGAGATCATTAACAGAGAAGGTGTACACTGGCAAGTCAGGCCACCTGGCAGGAATAACAGGCATCAGAAAACACTTTGGCCTAAGAGTGAGATTAGAAAACATTCAGTCTTGAGAGACTGTCTTCTAGGAAATGGCAATCCATGGAAGCTGGGAAGTGTGCAATGTTCCCAGCTGGGCAAAACTGGCAATGTGAAGAGCTCTTACTTTTCCAGGTTGTGTTGGGAATCCTAACTCAAGGCTTCTTCCTGACTGCATGCATCTTGTTACTCATGCTTTCCTTGTGAAGTTCAGGGTATGCTGAACTATTGAACTACAAGTGTTTGAATAAGAGGTTGGATGAGTTCATGGCCATTTTGTATCAGAGAGTGGATAGTGTCTTTAAAGATAAAGAAGAGTAAATTCTTAGTGAGTGTGGCTTGGGGGTCTTAACAAGCATCTGGGGAGCTCTTTGGAGGAGGGAGAGCTTTATGTAATCATGCTAATTGGTCTAGGGGCAGGTCCACAGCAAAGAGGCAGGAACAAGGCTTTCTATTTGAGCAGCAGACCCCTTCTTGTATCCAAAAGCTCCTGTTCTTCCAATACCATGTGGCTCTGTGCTCTGGTCTGGGCTTCTCTTGCTGCTTGCCCAATATGGGGTAAATTCTTCTGGATTACAAACACTGGGTTGCACATTTGAAAATCTGTCCTCGAAATATATGGGGATATATACAGGGCAGGCATAAAGCAGAGCAATAATGCGTGTATTGGCTTAGGCTGGCTACTTTTATAGCTCCAAACAGATTACTTTTTAGTTGGTGTTCTCTTTAATTTCAGAAGGAACTGAGACCTTAGAAGATTCAAATGACTATTGATGGGGCAAGCCTAAAAGTGACTAAAGCAACCATGAATCCAGACTTGCTCTTTTCCCTCTGATGTATTCTCATGTTTTCTTGACCCTCAGGACTCTCATTGTTACCACCCATGGTGGACACCACTCAAGGTAAAGTCCTGGGAAAGTACATCAGCATAGAAGGATTTGAAAGGCCTGTGGCAGTCTTCCTGGGAGTCCCCTTTGCCAAGCCTCCTCTTGGATCCCTGAGGTTTGCTCCACCAGAGCCTGTAGAGCCCTGGAGCTTTGTGAAGGATGCCATCTCCTACCCTCCTATGTAAGCCACTGGGTTAGGGACTGTTTCAGTGTGTATGTGTTGTTGTAAATATATAATATTAATTGGGGATATCTACCATAACTTAGACTATTTAGTTCCTAGATAAAAGACATATAAACTTTATATTTAAAGTAAGACTTTAAAAAGCACTAGAGTTGGACATATATCTCATCGCTGTTTTTTTTTTTTTTTTTTACTACCCTATCAATAACTGGGATAAAATTTTCCATGTTCTACCTGGGCTATTTATACCAAGTATTCAGCCCTCATGGCGACATTTTCATTTAACTACCCAACGGCATCTTATCCTCTGTCCACAATCTCTCCTCCCCTCTCCTCCCTCTCCTTCTTTGTCTTCTCCTGCCTCAGACACCAAGCCCAGAAACTGAAATTCTACCTACCTCTTTGCCAGCCATAGGCTCTAGGCATTTCTATTGACCAATCAAGGATAATTTGTGAGACAAGGTTACAGAGCATCACTTGTTATACCTGAGGATCTCCTCTTCCCTGAGTTAAACAGAGCCAGTAATTAGCTTTAAAATACATAGTCAGCAAAAGACAAAAATTCACTGTGAGATCTCACAGTGGTGCAGGATTGAGATAAGGCAATCCTTTAACTAACTATATTAACAGCAACTACTGGCATCCGTGAGAGCATCATGAGTCCTTAAAGATGGTCTAGTTACTCCTTGGTCCAGAACATCCCAAATACTCCAGGAAAAGAAAGGTACTAATTGCTTCTCCCTCCATAGGGTTTAGAGACCCAAAAGATTTCCAGGGTTCCCACCTCTCACATAGCAACAACTCCAGGGAAATAGTAGGAACTACTTTTATCGGTTCAAATCTCTCAGTGCATGATCAGGCTCGGATGACATGCTCACTCTGGTGGAATCTCAGATGTTCAGACTGTCTCTACCTGAATATTTACAGTCCTGCCGAGTCAACAGAAAACAATCAATTGCCTGTAAGTGCTTAAACCATTTGCCCAGACTTTAAGATTGAGCATCTAGATCTTCTGTGGAATTACAAGTGATAAATGCAGAAGAAGCCAATATCACATAGGCTGGGAGTGATAAGGGACCACAGCTTCCAGTTTTCATTTGAAATTTTTTCCAGTGATGTCAGACTTTTGTAGAGAGCACTATACAGCTCACATGAAATTTCCCAAGTATTCACAGGACAGAAGGAAAAGAACAGCTAATCTTATGAGAATCCTATCCCCATGTCAGTTAAGTCATAATTTTCCAATTAATTCACAACTGGGAAGAATCTTAGGGGAAACAGAACAACCTGACATCATACAAATAGAGAAACTGAGGTTCTGGTGGGGAAAATAATAGAGCACCATGAAGGGAAGCCTCCATTTTCCTAGTTTCATGTGGATGCTCATAGACAGGGCCTGTGGGACGGGGAGATGGGTTTTATTCTCAGGTCACCTGTGAAAGCTTTATTGACAGATGAAAACTTTTACTCTCCCTTGAAAAGGAGGGAGGAGGGAGGATGCTGGGACAATCTCAAAAGCATGTTCCCTGCCTGGAGGCAGCACCCCAGGATTTCACTGTGTATCATTGCCATGTCTGGCTGTCTTTGCCACAGTCTGATGAACAAATGATTCAGCATTTCACATGGAAACACAGTACAGGAGAAGGGACAGATTGCCAGGTACAGATGACAAGTTTGCGAGAGAGTTTTTCTAAAGAAGGTATTCCTGGGTTTGTGCCACATCAACACCCAACAAACTTCCCAAATGCCCTCTGTGTGATACCCAGGAATGGGTGACAAAGTTGTGGAAATATACTCTAAGATTTGGTGTTCCCTGTGTTCAGAAGTCCCTGGGAGGTAAGCAGAAAAAAAAAACCCTTGGTGACTCCCACTCTTCAAGTCATATAAAAATTGAGCTTTGCAGGAGGCAGCCTTATCTGGCCTTCTCATTGGAAAGGGACCCAGGATGCTGCTTACAATGGAATTGGAAATATAAGTACTACCTACCATGAGTCTTTCTGGATATGTGTCCTTGGGGCAGCTGTCAATACTCTCCGTGCATTCAGTTCCTCATTTGTAAGCTGTGAATAGCAAAAAATACCTGAGGCTGCTCTGTGTCTGAGATGGCTTCCTGCATTAGGAGAACTTGCATCTGTCCCTTATTCTCCATGAGTGTTATCAGGTCCACTCAACATTAGACAATTGACACCATTTATCAGGAAGCCAATAGCAATTGTTGGAATAGGAAGAAGGTAGAACCTTAGCAGGCTAGGCAACAAGACCTTTGGAAGCTTTACTCTCCTCCCTAGCTGATCCAGTGGTTCAGAACCTAAAAATCACACTTGGGACCAGAGAAAGGAAACATTTAATCAGTTCCCATATACTCATGCTTTCAAGGACCATTCCAACTGGTCTACATAAAAACATCATAACCTCTTCAACACATCATTACTCGTCACTCTCAGACTCAGCCTTCACTCTTAGATATCCACGATTCATATCTCCTCAGGCTACAGTGGTCCAGATTGAGAAAACGGGATCTTGAGATCATGGAAACAGGAGACCCTGTAGCTTCAGACACATGTACTAGAGCCACGAGTTCTGA
>NW_021610983.1:0-5310 GCF_004785775.1 Grammomys surdaster | reverse complement strand
GCAGTTACCATGGATGTTACAACTACACCAATGAAGCTAGCCACGGGGGTGGGGGTAGGGAAACCACAATCATATCAGATGTGACAAATCTATCGACCTTTTTTTTTCTTACAAAATAGCATTCAAACTTAGAATTCATGTTGGACATGCTGATTCCAGACTTCAAGTATCACACTAAAATCAGAAGTTTAAAAAGGGGGCGTTGGCTGAATTCTGTATAGTAAGAAGCCCTCCACATAATTCTGTGGCAAACTACACAGCCCGTGAGCCACAGCGACAAGAAGACGCTTAAAGAAAAATTGTCACACGACAAAATCGAATTCCTGTCAACTCAGCAACTATTTCTTGAGTGCCTACTGAGCGCTAAGCTTCCCACTTTCGTGGCAAGTAAATGTCCATGAAGTCTGGGGCAGCTGGATTACGTGTCTTCTCTCTGCACATCAGCTGGAAGCACCGGAAATCTCTAAGGTACTGAGGATTAAAAGCAGACTAGCGCCTGTTGCAAGCCTAGGTGACCTGATTTGTGGGGAGGCCCCTGCTCTTCACCACTCCACGCTCACCGCCCCCCCGGCTACCTCTGTGTGGAAGCCCAGAAGGCCACCGATGTATGAAGGCTTCTGGCGGAGCCACTCGTAGCCCCTCTCTACCTCTGCCTACTCCAGGGCACGCAAGGTTGGGCCACCCGAGTGGCCAGTCCACACTAACGACCGCTAGGGCACCGACAGAGTCACAGCGGAGGGGGCGGGGCACTGCGAGTCACCTGAACCACGTGGTTGTGTCGGCTAGGGTGACAGGGTCACAGGTTCTTGTTTCCTCCCAGCTTCGCCTGGGCTGCCAGAGCCTGAGCTCAAACCGCACGGAGCACATCTGCACCGGATCCACCGGGCTCCGCGTGCCGCGCGATCTGGCAGCAGCGGCAGCCTGGGCTCTGTGCCCGGGTATTACTCACCGGAGGGTAGGGAAGCTGCCCGGCCAGAGCCCGAAATCCAAACTACGGGAAACAGTGCCTTTGCCACCCGAGCGCCTACAGAAGCCGGTGCCGCGAGGCCTGCCGGGACTTGTAGTTCGGCTCTATTCCTTAGCCACTTACAACTAGAGACCACAGCTATGGTCCCTGAACCAGAGGGAAATCTTTCCTTGTCTGCCTGAGATACCGACACAGAATCGTACTCAGAATGTTTTTAGAAGTAAAGTTATAGATTCGTGTTTAGTGGAGGATGTAATTGTGGACCTGTAGATTTTAAGTAGGCATTATATTCTAATTAGAATTCTAATGATTAGAATGAGTCTGCAAGGGCTGGAGAGATGGCTCAGGGGTTAAGAGCACTGACTGTTCTTCCAGAGTTCAATTCCCAGCAACCACATGGTGGTTCACAATAATCTGTAATGAGATCGAATGCCCTCTTCTGGTGTATCTAAGAATAGCTACAATGTTACTCGTCAACATTAAATAAATACAAAAAAAAAAAAAAAACCCAACAGGCTCAGTCGACAAAGAAAAAATTTATTGTTTGTTATATAGTAAGAATACAAGGATGAATCTGAGTTATCTGTGATCCTGATGTATTGACCTCTGATGACCACATGTTTATTTATAAGATGCACTTTGGAAAGATTTAGGAGCCATCCATTTTATGAACATCTGAAGTTATTCCCATTGCATCTTTCAATTCAGTGTAATTGTAATCAAATTTCCAGCTGTATTTTTACCTGTCCCTTTCACAAGCTGATATAAAGAGTATATGAAAAACACAGGGTAAAACATAATGAAGACATTATTTAAGAAAGAAAGAAAGAAAGAAAGAGAGAGAGAGAGAGAGAGAGAGAGAGAGAGAGAGAGAGAAAGGTCATGCTTCAAGAACTTGGCCATCCGTATTCCACATGTACAATTAGGCTATGAAAATTAAGACCCTGTGATATTTACATAGGCTGGAGTAAAGGGATGGAACCTTCTAAAGAGCCCAGAAGCCTCCAGATCTCTGTGGAAGAAGGAGGTTCTCAGGACATGAGCTGAACACTAGTTATCTTTAACTAGTTTCACATGCAGAAACCAATTTGAAGTCAAGATTCTCACAAGAAAAGAAAAAGGAAAGCATCCCCATGACTTCAAGATAGGGCAAACACACTGTGCACAAATTGTAAAGGGAGCCTTGTTAAATCTGAACTGTACTAAATTTAAGAACTTTGTTACAGGATATTTGGTTGTTGTACATAGAAAACTCAATTGCCAGCAAAATATACAAGCTTAGATAGACAGTGCATTTGTCAGGTGCAGTTAGGTGTGTCCTGAAGAGATGTAGTTTGGGTGTGCCTCTCAAAGCCTCTATAATTAAGAATGCTGAAGAATAGAATTTTAAAGAATGGCAATTTTAAGGCAAGACACTTGGGTGAGATCTTGTGGTCTTTGCTTCATGACCCAGGGACAAAGTTAGCTCCCCCACCAAGACATGATTCAGTCTGCCAAGGGTATAAAGGAGGAGTTAGACACTTGTTTGATAAGCAATTGGACCTTTGATATAGGTCCCTTTTTGACTTGGAAGAGCCTTTATGGAAGGAGATCCAGGTAGGAGATAGGGATTTCCTCTTTGGCCATATAGGGAGCAACGGAGAAGCAGCTGGCAGGACACAGGTAAACAGTATTCTAGGAAAGAGAGCTAAGGAGGCCCCATGGGAGCTCAAGAGAAAGGTAGACTAGCTGCAGTAGAGTAACATGAAGATTTCTAAACATCTAGCAGTTTATCTATAGAATCAGGCTTGGTATATAGTTAAGATAGTAGTTACCTCTCTGAGCTAGTGGATTTTTTACCTCAGTTTGCACCTCCTTTGTCTTTATTGGTTGACCAAGCCAGCTCAGTCAGTCAACAGGTTCTCCAGGGCAGGAGTGAGGATTAAAAAGAAAAGAGATAATTAGACAACATTGTAGCATGACCTCAACCAGTTCTGAGGGGGGGGGTATTTGTTCCCAATCTGCTTTTATAACATTTTAATTATATGCAAGTATTAAGGTCAGTTCTAGGTTGAAGTACAAACAATACAATAAACACAAATAGTCAAGGAACAAACAAGACAATAAACAAAGTCCCCAGATCAATCCTGTGATCACTGTTTCCAAGTGTATCAGTATGCCCCAGATATCTGATCCTACTTCCCTGTCCTAGCCCAAAGTCATATTCATACCTGGAGCCTACTTCTTTGTTCTAGCCTAAAATTAGATTCCTGACTGATCTTACTTCCTTGTCCTAGACCAATTCCTACCAAGTAGCCCTCAAAGCTCTCCACAATTCGTATAAATATTACTTAAACAGTAACTCTGCTGGAGATCTGCCCTGGCCTTTAGAATGAACAGTACAAGGTAGGACACAGTATCAGACAAAGGTCAAAGACTGATGACCTCTGGCCTTGTAACTCTCTCTTACTAACAATCACTGTGCTGACAGCAGGAGGAGATTAAGAAGAAAAAAAGGCTTAATTGCTAGGGCTTTTTTCTCTGTGTCTCAAGGATCTCTCTGGCCAGGGGAGAAGTTTAGAACTCTTATCTCTTCCTGAACCAGAAAGAAAGGAAAGGAAAAGAAAGAAAATAATAGGCACACACATATACCCTGGTCAGTCCTAATCACCTGATTCATCAGTTCCACAAGTGTTCATGCATACTTACATTCATACACAAATATGTATGTACATACATAAAGAAAAACTCATATACA
The DNA here is from genome assembly GCF_004785775.1 of Grammomys surdaster. Classification (NCBI taxonomy): domain Eukaryota; kingdom Metazoa; phylum Chordata; class Mammalia; order Rodentia; family Muridae; genus Grammomys; species Grammomys surdaster. The sequence goes on along the minus strand of NW_021610983.1, from coordinate 1,606 downwards.
TACACACATACATACACACATGTACACACACACACACACACACACACACACACTTGGTGGATGGGGTTGAACTCCAAATGCCACACTTTACTTCTTCTCTCTAGCCTCCTTACACTTTCTTAGACAAAAGTTCTTTAGAAAATTACCTTGTAGATAAAATGTTACACAAAAGGGGAGTTACAGATGGCTGTTGATAGTAAGTTTAAAGCAGTGTTTCAGTCTATGAGCTCAATAGAAGTTCAAAGCAACAGTTTCTCATGGCCTGGCTTTATCATAGTGCACAGCTGTGGCTTCATCCTTGGACCTGACCCAGAACAGATGTTTTTCCTTAATCACAATTTGTCCTAAGTCTACTTCTCTTTTTAGTGTAATTATCAAGTAATTAAGTAAGCTTTTACTTAATATTCTATGAGGAGTGGGCATATTCTATTCTTGATTCTAACTTTAACTTTATCGTTCTGGCAAAACAACTAAAACCATCTTCATAAAATTATTTGAATCAAATCAGTAATTCTATAAAATCATTTAAAAAATCTATAAAATCAAACAGCATTAATTCATAAAAGTACGTATTTATGTTGATCTGCATAAAATTTGAATAGTGTGGGCAGAGCCCCAGAAATCATTAGACTATGTAATAGTGACAGGTAAGGCATAGCAGCAACAAGAAAGAATCCTGGGATGAAGTCTCTAAGGACTCTGCATTCTCAGAGCTCACCCACACCAGGTCATGCAGAACAGTAGGCCATTTCCAGAAAATTTACTTGCATGCCTTAGAAGCCTAGATGGCTTCTGAAAAGTAACATATTACAAACTTAGATTCATGGAAAGATATCATTAAAAAGCCACATAGTTGAGTGTGTGGCAAAGTGTGAGTCAAGGTTAGCCTGGTCTACAAAACAAGTTCCAGGATAGCCAAGACTACATAAAGACACCCTGCATAAAGAAAACAGGTGGGATACTTTAAAAAAAGAAAAAAAAAACACAGAGACTGGAAGAGTAATAAAAGGGACTGGAGAGACAGCTCCTTAGTAGAGAGCAGTTCCTGCTCTGACAAGACTCACAAGGCAACTCACAAGAGCCTAAAACTTCAGTTCCAGGGAATTCAATAACCCATTCTAACCATTTTGGGCACCAATCACACATGTGGTGCATATACATTCGTATAGGCAAAAAAAAATAAAATAAAAATAAAATAAATAAGACTAACTTTAAGAAACGATATAGAGAGAAGGAGTCTGCACACATAGACAGTGGTGACATAGAGTTGACCAACACAGCCCTCACCATTCAAGGTTCCAGTTCATAAACATTCCTGTAAGAAGATCAGTGATGTCCAGATGGGGCAAGAATTGGCAAAGGAATACAGAATAAAGTGGTAGAGGGCACAAAGAAGGAAGCATTAATTCTGTCCAAGATGAAACTAAAGGTTGACTTGTAGGTTGGCAATTGTTTAATAAAAGTTGAGCAGGGACTCCCCAGAAGGAACGTGTTTCTTTGGGAACAACCCAGCAACAGACAGAGTCACCCAAATGCATTAAGGCAACAGGAGGCCAGTGAGACAGCTCAGTGAGTAAATGTGTGCTTGCTACACAAACTCAGGATA
>NW_021610982.1:0-1539 GCF_004785775.1 Grammomys surdaster | reverse complement strand
TCTGTTCTTCTTGATATTTCTTTCTTCTGTCCTGCCACTAAGAGCTGTAACTCATGATCATCCTCCTGTCTCAGTCTCTCAATTGCTGGATTACAGTGGCTTTGCCTTGTCTGTCCTGGGAACTTGCTCTGTATACTAGGCTGGCTTTGAACTCACGGGGAAGATCCGGCCTGCCCCTGCATGCCTCCAATCCCAGCACACGGGAAGCAGAGACAGGCAAATCTTAAAGTTTGAGGCCAGCCTTGTCTGCAATGTGGGTTCCAGGACAGCTAGTCCTACACAGAGAATCCCTATCTGGAAAAAAGATTTTAAAGGTTTTTCCCCCTCTTTTACTAGAATCGTCTCAACGCCATTTATTTTGGACGATCCTTTTTCCAGCAACTAGTAATGCCATTCCCATTATAAAACGAGTTCCCTTGAGTTTGTTTTCAGTTCGGCCTCACAATCTTTATTTTCTTCCAAGTGGAGATGCTTTTCTCCGAGCCTCTTTCTGGACTACCTTTCCCTTGCTCTTCAGTTCACAGCTTGGCAGACAGCTCTCTCATATCTCCATTGTCTCTAGGCCGTTTGTGCTCCTCCACTCTGAAGGGCCTGTAGAACCCAGGGCCACTAGAATCTCGCCATTGCTAGACTGTTGCTAGGATGGTTGCCGTGGAGACTTCTGAGAGGAGCAACCTTCGACGTCCTAGTGAAGGAATAAAGTTGACATCAGCGTCGCAAGGGGGTGTGTCACTCGAGTGAAGACTGTATATATTTCAGTTTTATTTATTTCTTTTTATCCATGGACTAATACTGATGACCATTGATTATTTATGTTCATTTATTTCTGGTTTACAATTATCCACGAATGGTGAATAGTGATTAATCAGGTTCATTATTTCTGACTTACTATTATCTTTGACTGATGACTATTGATATTTCAGCTTTATTTACTTCTGATTTCCCATGAACAATGACTGATGACTATTGATTATTTATGTTCATTTATTTCTGACTTACTGTTTTCTAAGACTGATGACTATCGATATTTCAGCTTTATTTCTGATTTCCTATCAACTATGAGTGATGACTATTGATTATTCATGTTAATTTATTTCTGATTCAGTATTATCGACGAATGGCGAATAAAGTTTATTCCTGTTCATTTATTTCTGACTTACTATTACTATTATCTATGACTGATGACTATTGATACTTCAGCTTTATTTTTTTTGCGGTTTACAATTAACTATGATTGATGACTATTGATTATTCATGTTCATGTATATCTGATTTAATATTATCCACGATTTTGAATATTGATTATTCCTGTTCATTTATTTCTGAATTACTGTTACCTATGACAGATGTCTATTGATATTTCAGCTTTATTTATTTCTGATTTCCTATTAATTATGACTCATGACTTTTGATCATTCATGTTAATTTTTTTCAGATTTACCATTATCCACTAATGGTGAATATTGATTGTACATGTTCATTTATTTCTGACTTACTATTATCTTTGACTGATCACTATTGATATTTCAGGTTTATTTA
>NW_021610981.1:0-1276 GCF_004785775.1 Grammomys surdaster | reverse complement strand
TAACAAACAAAGTGTGTGTGTATATACATACACACACACTGCATCTGGCTTCAGATACACTAGAAGTGGGCATATGATATCACTACTGATGGTTGTAAGTCATCATGTGGTTGCTGGGAATATTCACATCATTTTTTTGCTACTAACACAGTCCTGCTAAATTCAGATCTGTTATATTCAATCTTTCAAACATACATTGATTCAGTATCTACTTTGTACCAAACGCTATTCTAGGTCCAAAGTGAAATAGGTTTTCATCTTCATAAAATTTACCTTACAGTGAATTTTCACAGCAATAAAACATTTATATACAGTAACTATGGTTTTATATTTATTTCAATTCCTGGCTTACAATGGATTTTCATAGGGATATATTTTTCACATATTAACTATGGTTTCATACGTATTTCCATAACTTACAAAGTCATCTTCATCTTTACACCATACCCTTTCTATTTTCCCTACCATAAAAGGAAGTGTGCTTCATACTCACATAAAAAGTGAATGCTTCTCTAGAGAGGAGGCTAGACAGATGGAGGAAAATTACCAAAACACAACCATGTCTGCAATTCCTTGAGAGATCAAAATTTAATCTATTTTTTGTTGTATATATTTCTCCTTTGTTCTCAAACATACCTAAGGTGTCTTACATAAATATACAGCAAAATTAAAACAGTGAATGACAGGGGAAATAAAGACAAAAAGAATAGAGTTCTATTGAATCTAGAATACGGACAGGGCACAATATGAATTACTTAGTATTTTTTTCTCATAGCAGATAAAGTCCCACATCTACTCTGAATTTTCTAGGGCAAATGTTAGAAAATAAACAATATTATTTGGTTGATGTGTACTATAAGATAAACTAAGTCAATTTTATAAGTTATTCTTTTTATCATAATTGACAAGAAAGATTTCCCAAGTTTTTATGAGATGAATGCTGTGTGAGTTGTACAATGTCTTTACAACAACATAGCAGTGTTTACTCATGCTCTTGAGAGTAGAGACCAGTGTCCCAGCTTCCCAAGAGCTTCAATTTCATAGGTGTGTGTGTGTATACACATACATACATATACATACACATATACATATATATATATATATATATATATATATATATATATATATATCCACTTCTAGTGTGTCTGAAGACAGCTGTAGTATACACACACACATACATCACACACATATATACATACATACATACATACATACATACATACATAAATACACACACACACACACACACACTGCAGCTGTCTTCAGAAACACTAGA
>NW_021610980.1:0-9536 GCF_004785775.1 Grammomys surdaster | reverse complement strand
ATTTTTAAATTATATATATATATATATATATATATATATATATATATATATATATATATATATTGTGTGTGTGTTTGTGAATGACATTTGTGGTGCACAAAAGACAATTTGAAAGAGTCAGTTATTTCCTTCCAGCATGTGTGTCCCAGGGATTGAAATTTAGGCTGTCAAGTCTGACAGCAATGCCTTTACATTCTGAGCCATCGAATCGGCTCTGACTTTTGTTTTGTTCTGTTCTATTTTTGAGACAGGATCTCTCATTCTACAGCTCAGTCTGTCTTGGAATTCACTAGATAGAGCTGGCAACTCTCAAAATCACAACAATCCTCCTGCCTCAATCTCACAACAGCAACACCTGCTGAGATCACAGATGTGAATCACCACATCTGGTTTTTAATGTCCTTTTCTTCAATTATATAAGGCAGATCCTTGGGACTTGCACATGCCAGACTAGTGTCCTATTACTGAATTCAATTCAATTTAGCCATCATGACTTTAGAATTGAATACGTGCAATAGTTAGAGGCAATAAGATTGGTGTGATCACAATCAATGTCAGTGTTCAGTTGTTTGTCCACTTGAACACTGATAGCTTGCCATCTTGGTTTTGACCTTTATAGTATGTAAAATTACAAAAAAATGTTCATAAAATATTCAATATCTTTCCAAAGAGTCAAAGAGATGGGGATGCTGAAATAGAGTGTAAAATTGATAAAATGTTTAGAAATTATCAAGATGATACTCATCAAACCCATAAGCTGATCAAAAATCTGAGATTTTATATAAAATTTTCTTGAATTGGAACTTTAGAAAGCCTAAGGAAAAGAACAGAATTATGTCTCCATTCCAAATCGTTGATATTTATTGAGAATAAAATCAGCCATGTTTGCAAAATCAGAGTAATGATCTTTAATTTCATGTCTAAACAAAATAAAAATTATTTAAGTGAGCAAGAAAATATTTTTTCAAACCATAAAATTCAAGAGAAGGGGGACAGACTTTTATTATCCTTATTATAATTTTTATCCTTTAGTAATGGTGCATCAGATGCTTGAGCCAGGAATTTAACCCAGTGCTGGGTTTGTACTTGCAAAACAGAGGTCACCACTAGGGGGCATAGTTATGAGTTATAAACAGAGGTTTTTTTTATTCGTTTTTTAAAGCTAGTATACAAAATAATGGGTTTCATCGTGGCATTTTCATACATATGTGTCATTATTATACTTGTTCTAATTTATTCTCCTCTCTTACCACCCTCTCTTTGTCACCACTAGCGAATTCTCTTCCTTTCTCAGGTCACACCTCCCTAATGTTTTGTTATTACAACACATCAGACTTTGAAAACAGCTTCTGCTTTGTGAATGCTGCAAGGTCGAGTAATATTTAGTCGGCACTGCTACAGATACAGTAAGGTGATCTATGAAGATTGCCTGACTGCACCTACCTTGGGACCCTTATTGATGAAGACAGTGTGGCCCCAGACTGATATTACCTCCGATGAAGCTGCCATAGAGGGAGAGAAGAACCTAGTCTTGGTTTTCATTTTAAGTCTCAGTGCAGGATATGCGAAACATGTTTGGTAAGAATTTCTGCTGATAATGTTACATCCCTCACTTCCATCTCTTCAACCAACAAAAGCCAAAGAAGCAATAAGAACACAAGTGGGAAGAGAAGAGAAATTACAAGTGGAGGCCTCGTGGAATGATGAGATGAAGCTGAGTGCGGGAGCAGTAGGGGCCTGGGCCTTAGAGGCCTGATAGATGACTCCCTTAGTGGGTGACATCATGTGTTGATAGCTGTACACTTCCAGTAAGGCCTGTGAAAACTACAGCCAGAGGTCACCGAATGGGCTCCTCCTCTCCACTCCAAGTGATATTTCAGCCTTTTTTTTTTCTTTTTAAACTCTGGAGTTCAAAATCAATATGGCGATCCTGAAAGAGGGAGAGGATAGATCCTACACTTCATTGAGACTAAGTAGGAAGTGACTGAAAGAATTCCCAAAAAGTGAATTGACCTAGTTTTATGTGCATAACCTTATTACTGGTCTCCAGAAAGAAATAATGTTCAGATAGAGGTTGTGTAAAATCTAGAATTTAGTCTCTATTGCTTATGGAAGTATACTCGACACTAAGTACCCCACGGAATAGCATTTCCAAAGCGCCTGTGAAACATGTAGTATTTTCATAGGGATCTATTAAATATTCCTTAAAGAAAAAGATGAAAGGCCTAGAATTCTCCAAAAGGTGTTAAAGAGCAAAATTAATCTAGAAATGCAGTCTCATTTCCGGAACATGTACTCCTTAACTTCAATGTCCGTATTAATTTAGCTCTATCTATTTTCCATCTCCTCTATTATTTTACCTGAGGGAACCCTTAGTTCTTCAGTACTCACCTTAATAGGGCCGTTCGCTTTGAAGCTCTTCTCCCATTACTGCTCGGCTGGAAAGGAATGCTCCCGCTTCTGTGCAACAGTGCCTCTTTGTACCTTTTAGAGAACTTCTTGGAACTCTTCAAGGTCGGTCTTGTATCATATTGTTGCAGACCGAAGCAGCACATGACTGCCTCTGCTCATTCTTATCTCTACTCTCCCACCATTTTCTCAGCACTTTATAGTCGCCCTTTCTAAAGTAAATGCTTTTAAAAAATCTGTTTATATTTCATATGGTGGGTCTGCTTTTTCCCCTTATTTTAATGTGCATAAAAGAGATATGCACACTTTAACAATAATTATAAAGCAAAATGTCCATGTAAATTCTGTCTGAACAGAAACAGGAAACCGAACACAATACCGTTCTCATCATTTCTCTCCCAACTTGGGAGTAAACTCGGACTAGTGTTTATTTTCATTTGTCAAGGTCTGTGCCATACTGTCTGTTTAAAAAAAAATCTGAAGATTGGGCTATGGGGGCAGCTTAGTGGTAACAGGTTTCCTTAGCAGAGTCAGGGCTGTAGATTTGATATCCAGCACCACAAAAAATTTATTATTACTTCCGGCAATAAACCACTATCTTGACTTTTGTGATAAGTGTTTCCCCCTTGTTCTTATTTTTATGCTATAACATATAAGCATTATATTATATATTTGCATGTTTAAGGATATATAGTATATACTTCATATTTTGTTATCTCTTCACTTTGCTCTCTAAATATGAAAAAAAAAATGCACTTCCTTAAAGTAGCGTCTAGGTGGCACATCTCTGTCTCTTCCACAATATATGTTTTCAATTCTGGTAATGTAATGTCATGTAATGCCATGCCAGATTGGTTTCTAAAGTAGCTGCATAATGTCAGAGCCATGGGTTATCTGCCAATAACATCTACATACAGGGAGTGAAACTATTCCAAGAGAGAAGTGTAGGTGGTGGTGGTGGTGGGGAGGTACCATCCAAGCCATTTGACAATGGATGAGTCTACGGGTATTGCTGCTTGCCCTCTGGTCTTACTTTGGTCTAGACTTTCTTCACTATTTTCCTCTTCTTCCCCTTTGGAATGCTAACATATATTCTGTGTAATCATATGTTGTGTGGTGGGTTGAATAGAAATGGCCCCCAATAGATCACAGATTTGAATGGTTGCTCATCAAAGAATGACACTATTAGAAGTTATGGCCTTGTAGGAGTAGGTGTGGCCTTGTAGAGGGAACTGTGTTACTTTGGGGGTGCACTTTGGGTTTTCAAATATTCAAACCAGGCCTAGTCTCTTTTTCTTTCATTTAATAATCCAGATATAGAACTCTGAGCCCCTCTCCAGTGCCATGTCTCCCTGCCTGCTACCATGCTTCCTGCCATGATGATAATGGACTAAACCTCTGAACCATAAGCCAGCCCCAATTAAATATTTTCCTTTATAGGAGTTACCATGGTCATAGTGTCTCTTCACAGTAATAGAACAATGGTTAAGACATGTTGGAGGTATGTAATTTGCTTCTGGGGGTCTTATAGTGTATTACAATTAAGAGATTGCTTTGAGTTTCAGAAGAGATTTTGGACTTTAAACAGTGTTTACACTGAGAAAACCTGTAGGTACTTTTGAAGCTGGACAAAATACATTTTGGATTATGATACGGCCATGAGTCCATGCGGACTAGGGAGTGGAATGTGGGGATTTGAATGAGAAATATCCCACATAGGCTCAGGTATTTGAAAAATTTGGTTCCCAGTTTGAGGCACTGCTTGGGATAGTTAGAAGGTTTGGCCTTGCTGGAGAAAGTATGTCATGGGGTGTGTGTGGGAGCCTTTGAGTGTTTACATTCTCATAGCACTTCCAATCTACTTTCTTTTCTTTCTGCTTATGTTTAAAGATGTGAGCTTTCAGCTTCTCTTTCCAGCTATCAAGTCTGGCACATGCTCCCATGCCTCCCACCAGGATGGACTCTTATCACTGTTACACTGTAAGCCAAATTAAACTTTTCCTTCTGAAAGGCCCTACCAGCAGCTGACTGAGACAGATACAGATACTTACACTCAACCCCGGAACTGAAGTCAAGGACCCCTTGAACTAGGTTGAATTAGGGGAAGGATTGAAGAAGCTGAAGGGGAGGGTGACCCCATAGGAAGACCAGCAGTCTTAAGTAACCTAGACTCCTGGGAAGATACCCAAGATAGAGCCACAAATCAGGTAGCATACATACACAGGCTGGTCTGAGACCCCCAGCACGTATATAGCAGAGGACTGCCTGGTCTGGCCTGAGGGGGGAAAAGATGTGCCTAATCCTGGAGAGACTTGAGGCCCCAGGAGAGGAAGATAGGGAGGGGAACACCCTCTCAGAAGCAAGGGGTAGAGAGAATGGGGTGAAGAACTGTGGGTGGGGAGGCACTGGAGGAGCAATAGCTGGAATGTAAATAAATAAAATAATTACTTTAAAAAATGATGAAAAAATTACCCTGGTCTTTATATTTTATCACAACAGCAGAAAAGTAACTGGATAGATACTGTAAAGGAGCCTTGAAGATGTTCTATGCAAGGTGCTTTCTTTTTGCTGTCCCTAGGCTGAGTCTGGATTCTGAGTTCCAGAAGCTGCAATTCCCAAGTCCTGTATTTTTTTTCAAGAGTGAAGGGGATGAATACATCTGTGTTATTTAAGGATGTGAATGTCAATATTCCTTGGGACCAATGATATGGCCTGGATAATACTCGGACTCTGTACAGAGATATAATGAGAGAGGAAATGTATGGCATATGGAATTTAGGGGATGCAGTACCAGATCTGAAGTGATCTTCAAATGAGCAAGAATCATATTGATTGATGATTGAAGATATTCCAAACCATACTGTCCCAACTGTCTAGAAAATGAATGGCCCACATTAAAAGGTACCATAAAATTGAAGACAACAGTTGTGGTAACTTGTCATTACAGATAGCAACACATCCACCACAGAGAGCATTCATTCAAGGTAAAGATATAATTTGAACTCAAACTGTATTTCAGTGAGTTATAAGTAGTAGAAACTAGGTTTGATGCCTGAATAATTGAACCCTGTATTGTTATGTATGCGATACCTGTCAAGACTGGGAACCTAGGAGAAGATTAAAGAAGGAAAATGGAAGAAATATGAAAAGCTGATGTAGAAGTCCAAAGGTATTGTATAGAGGGTGAAGGGCCAAATGCAGCCATGATGTCAGGTCTTAGACTGAACACTTTTATGCTATTTTCAAAAAGGGAATCATTCTATTATAGTATCTGACAAGTAAACTGTACTGTCATACACAAAGTACTTTTAAGGATGAATTAGGTATGTTCTCTGCCTTCAGGTAGGTGTCAGTCTATGTTGGGAAGTATCTTCTTGACTCCCTTTTGCCTAATTTACTGCCTTTCTAGGGAACTTGCCTTTAGAAAAGTGCAATTGTGCTACATTGCCGACCCTTACAAATAATAATAGACTCAGCTAACTTGGCAACCGTTTAGGGCTGACTTCCAGCCAGATTCTTTTAAATACTCTTGGCTCAGTCTGAAACTTGAAATGTTACCTTGAGTTTTACCATTTTGTTAATTAACATTCACTGACTGAATTTTATACACCGACACCTTCCAAAATGTTTTTCATTAATTTAAAATTTTTTTCATCTGTTTTTTGTTGTATCTTTACTAACCACATTAAATTACACATTATCATATCTGTTTTGCAGATGCAAGTCTGAGGCCAGAGAGATTAAATAACTGAATAGAATTTCAACTCCAAGCTTTTGGACCTCCTACTCTGCCAGAAATAATTTTTACCATGAATGATATTTGTATTTAACAAACACAATTCATATAATTTATCATATTTTATATTTTAGGGTATTATACATGGATTGAATTACAGGATTGGAAAGCACATAAAAATTTTATGTATCTTTTTTCTCACCTAGGTTTTACATGATAATTTCTAAAAGTAGAAAAATCTTTATATAATACAGTTTAAAATGCTTATAATTAAAACCAATTCCTTACCCAGTTCACATTATTATACTTAGCAAAATAATACACATTGCTTCTACTACTTTACAAACCACTACCACATTGCTTCTTTAGGATAAACTGGTGTTGTTTTTCTAACTATGTAGTCCAGGCTGGCCCTAATCTCTTGACCTTCTAGCGTTACTCTCTTGTGATTATTGGTGTATGCTTCCACACTCATGTTTTCCTTTCCAGTGTTTGACTTCTTCTACTAGTTCACACTTCTTGCTTTAAGCAATGTTTTCATTTTCATCCTTTACCACTTTCTTTATTCTTTACATAGAGAAAGAGCTTCATCACACACAACTAAATATAATAGGAAAAAAATGTCTCCCATAGTCCTACCACATTGCTGTAACTACTGGTAACATTTGGAGCCGGAATTTTCACTACTTACATAAATTTTCTTTCCTTTTTGTCTAAAATGAGAACATACTGTTCTTCACTTTTCTTTTCATTCAACTGTATATTGAGAACATATTTCTGTGTTAATAAATACCTACTTATATAATCATTCTTTAAAAAATTGTTTCCGATTTATTCATTTTTATTTTATGGGTATTTTGCCTGTAAGTCTGTGCACTGTAGGCATGCAGTGCCCAAAGACGCCAGGAGAGGGCATCAGATCTCTTAGAACTGGAGTTACACATAGGTGGGAGCCCCTCTATGAGTGCTGGGAGTTGAACTGTGTCCTCTGGAAGAATAGCAGTGTTTTCAACTGGTGAACCATCTCTCTGGCCCCCAGATAATCATTTTTAATGTTTGTGTAGCATTCCAATAGCTTTACAATTGTTTTTCAGTATCTTCTTGAATATCTAAGTTGTTTCCATTAGGGTTTCCCCTTTTTAGTAGTAACTGTCCTGAGAATCATTACTATTTGGGTAATTCATAGGAAACAACAGGAAGATAGGTGACAAATATTTTTCAGTCATTTTCTCAATAAGATTTCCATGACTAAGGAGGAAGCTGCATGTAAAACAGGGAACTTGATAAAGATGAAAGAAAGAACGGAAGGTTGCATGAGTTTGGGGTTTGAATCTGGTTTATAACACTTACTAGCTATGGGCCTTTAGAATTTAACCTCCTTAAATTTCCATTTTCTCATCTGCAAAACAAATGTGTTTATTTTTATTTGAAAAAAATTATTGGGAGGATTAGAAATATCAGATAGTAAAAATGTAGTATACCAAAGGTCAGAGAACATTGCAGAAGAGGGAGGAAAAGGCTGGAAGAGCCAAAGGATGTGGAGATGTGCAGCAGAAAGATGTCTTCAGTACATGATGTAGCTATTGCACTGAGGCTGTGGGTCCATGCAGAAGACCAGCACAAGAACGGGCCCATTATCTTTTCATCATGGATGAAAGGTGGGACCCAGGTCCCATCTCTTCATGAGGGACTATTGGCTGTTAAATGTTGTTGGGGGAGGAGTATCATTTTCTTTGGTAGAGGTAGCCACCAGTAAGTCACACTCTTGCTTCAGCAAATAACCTCCTATCCATATGTGGGCAAAACTTCTGATTTAACTCAGTGGGTCACACACAAAGGGAAGATGCAAAAGTAAAATGTGACTTGCTGAGAAGACATGTTCCAGCAGGAGAAGTGGGGGTATAAAACAGGGGCTTGAATTATTTATGTTAATGTCTGAAATTGTCAAATGAAAAAATAAGTTTACTATAGAAAACTTAAATAGCATGAGGAAAGAATATAGTACACTATCTATTACAGGATTAGATTGGAAAAAATGTCTATTCAATATGATCAATAGCTTTTCCTTAACACTATCAATATCGAGAACATATGGCTTTAAAAAACACCACCATCAGAAATTAAAACAAAACAAAGCAAAACCAAAAAAAAATGAGGAGGATTGTTGGCTCAAGCAGACTGGTATCACCACAGCAACTAAGATACGTTGACCAGAACCCTGTGTTCTAGCCTTGAAAGATAATGATGTGATTTGAAGCCATCATGTGGTTCCCACGAGAAATTTCAGATATAGGCTAAGAGAAGGAACACCAAGTCCTTGAAGTAGCCTTTATTAATTTTGTCTAATACATTAGTACCACGAGTGAACATGCATTCTGATAGCTAGTGGACGTGTCTAACTCTATCGACATAACAATTGTGCAACTTCTATGATGTTCATATCTGTTAAAATAAACATCTAGTATTGTAAGCAAGATTAATTTTGATATTCCTACATTCACATGGCTCTGGTTCTTTATAATCACTTGCCTTGTTCTCCAACCCTAGTGAATAGTAAAACTAAAGACTATTTTAAAAACACAAATTCATATTAGGGTAGAGTAGACGCACATAGAGCAGGGTGTTGATAATCATAAGCGAGCTGACTTGAACAAAGTCTACACATTATGAATTCTAGGCGGATTCACACTAGGAGGGTACATAGCAGCTGTTACTCTAAGCCAAAGGCTAATATTTACATGAATCTGGTGGCAAAGTCTATTGACTAAGCATCAATCTTTACGGCCAAATGTGTGTACTTGAATGCACTTACAGCACTGTCTCAAAAAACAGGAATCACATTATACATATGTGGGAAATTGCCAAAGTACAAATATGTTCTATTCCCAGCCTCCAAATCAATTCCCACATCTTCTCTTGGAGTGTGGAACACATATTCACACAGAAAGTTTTCCTGATGAACGTACATTTAATCCATGATATTCCATAAACATGTATAGTAGCATCACACAGGGCCTTGTTAGCAGGGACACAGCAATAGGCAACAACTATTTCTTATGCCTTTATGCCTTTCCTACAAGCCTCAGGTGATAAAAAGGGAAATTCTATTTTCTCTCAGTTGAAGGTTGGATGAAAAACTGAAAAAAAAAAGAAAGAAAGAAAAACACTCTACTTCCTCTGGTAGGTATGTGTATTTTACTGTGTCCCTTTAGGTCTTCGGTAACTTGTTCACCAAAAGACCTTAATGATTGAGGAGATTGTACAGGCAGTGGAGAAGGGGTAGGAATTAGCATTCCTTAATATATTTGCACATTTAATAGAAAATTCATTTTCAAATGGTGAGTTAGTTGACTTAATTCTCTCTCTCTCCCTCCCTCCCTCCCTCCCTCCC
>NW_021610979.1:0-1254 GCF_004785775.1 Grammomys surdaster | reverse complement strand
CATGAACTCGACATACACAAACAACCCATGGTATATTCTGTGAGGCGCGCGCGTGTAGTGTCTCGCCGGCAAAAACATACACACACACACACACACACACACACACACACACACCAGAATCCTTCTGTAGAAACACGTTTATTTCCCTAAACCAAAATGGTGGCAGAAGACGACCCCCAGCCCTGGGAAAAGCCCTTATATACCCTAGAGCGGCGTAATCACCTCTGATTGGCTGTATACTCGTTGCGCGCCAAACGCCGTGGGATGGGCTTAGCTTTGGCGGGCTTTACCATGGCACATGCGCACTTTATTTGTTTACTAGGAAGAATTATGGCTGACAGCGCCACCTAGCGATGGCGGACTTTGCCAGCACCTGCCGCGGCTCCCAACATCTGCCCCTTTTTTGTTTTTTTTTAAAAAACAGAGGGTGGTGCTCAAATGTTTGAGGCTTTACAGGGTGCCTATACCAGAAGCCCTAGGGTGCAGCGGCTGAGGAATCTGTCTGCTGGCTATTTCTTTTTTGATTTGTTAAACAGGCACTGGCCAATGTCCCGTGTCTAGGCTGACTGACATTTCTCCACAGCCAGCACCAAAGAATGATGAGCTCTCTGGCTAGGCTACGAGGGTCACGCACCCACACCTGGCATTCTCAGAATGTGCGCCCCAGGTAGTGGTCACTCGTGATGCCTGTCACCGGGTAAAATCACCATTCGTGGTGTACCTCTGGCATATGAGATCAGCTTATTCCCGTCGTTGGGACCAATTGGCAGCCGGCCTGGAGACAAAAGGATGGAGTTATCTAACTGGCTGTTCTTGGCCTGTCTAGTGTGGTACCGGTTATGACTCAAACCCATGGTCGATCGAGCGAATTCCATCTTGGGGGAATAAGCGTTCAAGAACCAACAGTTTAAGACCGTCTCCCTTACCCTACCAGGTGCAATGGAAACGAGTCCTCTGGGTGCAAGGGCTAAGGGGAACAGAAAGAGATGCAAACACCCATCCCTGTGCAATGGAGTTATCTCCTAGGGGTGCAAGGGCTGTTTGTCTCAAAATTCAGGTACCACAGCTATACAGACAGGGATCAACCAGGCCAAGACTCCTCACTGACCCAGTGTAATGGGCAAATCTTCTGGGGTGCAACGCTGATGGCCTAACATTTAGCACCACCACTCGTGAGGGGGAGACTGCTTATAATTGAGGCAGTGATAACCACACTGCAGGGGAAGCCCCTAGTACTTTGGAAGCGCCTGTGCA
>NW_021610978.1:0-1378 GCF_004785775.1 Grammomys surdaster | reverse complement strand
GCATGTGAGTGCAGAGAGCAGATGTGTGCAGTGAGCATGTGAGTGCAAAGAGCAGATGTGTACAGTGGGCATGTGAGTGCAGAGAGCAGATATGTGCAGTGAGCATGCGAGTGCAGAGAACAGATGTGTGCAGTGGGCATGTGCGTGCAGAGAACAGATGTGTACAGTGGGCATGTGAGTACAAGCTTTGATTGTGGAGAGCTGATTTGTTAGGTGGGCAGCTTAGTGAAGAGAGCAGATGTGTGCAGTGGTCATCTGAGTGCAGAGTGCAGATGTCGAGTTGGGCAGGTGAGTGCAGGGATCAGAGGTGAGGATGAGGCATGTGTCTGTAGAGGCCACAGAGGGTCAGTGAGCCTTTGAGTACATGTCCCTGCAGAGAATAGGAGTTCATTGGACGTGGTAGTGCAGATACACAGAGTGTGGGGCAGTGTGCACATGAGGGTAGGTGTGTGCAGGGACCAGGGAAGGTGATGGCTATATGAGTGTGTGTTCCTGCCCAGGATAGGGTACACATGGGCATGTGAGTGCAGGTGCCTGCAGCAGACAGGTGGACACAGTGGGCATATGAGTGCAGGAACATGTAGAGGTCAGAGTGAGGCAGTGTTCCTGTGAGTGTTGGTTCATGCAGAGTCCAGGGTGGTTAGTGGCCGTGTGTGCCCAGGAACCTTTCATAGGACAAACATATGGTATCAGTGTAAATGCAGATGACTGAGCTGCCAGGGATGCAGTGAGCATGCAGGGTGGTCAGTGTCCGTGTGTGCCCAGGAGCCTTTCATAGGACAAACATATGGTATCAATGTAAATGCAGATGACTGAGCTGCCAGGGATGCAGTGAGCATGCAGGGTGGTTAGTGGCTGTGTTTGCTCAGGTGCCTTTCAGAAGCCATGTGTGCATTGGTGATGTGAATCCAGATGCCTGCAGATGTCAGGGATGCAGTGGGCATGTGATTGCAGGTGACTTTGTATGTGATAAGCCAGGGTTGCAGTGTGAGTGTAAGGTCATACTGAGACCAGCAGTTTGGACATTTGACTAAGGTCGTCTGCTGAGGACACATGGGTGCAGTGGGTTATGTGAGTACGAATACCTGCAGAGGACAGATATGTACAGTGGGCATGTGAGTACAGAGAGCTGAGGTATGCATTTAGCATGAGTGCAGGTGCCTACAGATGTCCCCAGTGTGAGGTTGTCCGTGTGAACAGGAGCCTACAAAGGCCAGAGACAGGAGGTGCACATGTAAGTACAGTTCCTGCTGAGTCCAGAAGAGGGCAATGGGCGTGTGAGTCCAAGTACTCTCAGATTTCAGAGTGGAGCAGTGGGCCTGTGGCTGCTAGTTCTTGTAGATGCTGAGGATGCAGTGGGCACTGGCATGTAGGACCC
>NW_021610977.1:0-1205 GCF_004785775.1 Grammomys surdaster | reverse complement strand
CAGAGATCCTATCATACCCAGATAACAAGCACTGGGACACTGATCCTTGCAGCCTGTTACTATTAATGTTCAGATGTAGAAATATCCAAACTTTTTATTTACACTGCCATTGTCTTTTTACAATTACAAGTTTCTCTTATATGTTTATTCTTCATGTCAGTACTTCCCTTACTAACAATTTAATTCTCCTGATGTCTTTGGGAAATTATAAATCTTGTCCTGATGGTGTCCAGCTAGGAATTAAATCCTGAAAGAGTAATAAGTGTACAGAGTAATTTTCACTGTGTTTTTGTACTGTAGAATACCTAGAGACTGACAAATATCCCATTATTAGAGTAATAACGTTAACAATAGGGTCTCTGTGGTATTTAATGGATATTTAAGAAAGTATAATACATTTGTGAGTTATTATTTTAAGTTGTAAAAACCTTGCTACATTATATGTTTCAGAATATCTCTGGGTCTCATTGCAAATACACATTAAATGCTCCATACAGGTAAATTATCCACAGAATCTGAATTTTTTTTCCACAATTGAAATTGTAATAATATTATCATGTTTTATAAAGACACTCCTGAGATTTTATACAAATTGATTATATATTGAGCAGGGACTGAACAGAATATTTTACATTGGATTGCCAGCATCTAATTGTGGCTACACTGTTAAATGAATGTACTAGGGTGTGCTACAATAAGAGCATACAAGGGATTCCCTTTGAGAAGCAGACACAGGCACGAATCTATTAGACAGCAGGGAGAAATAATTGCAAAATAAGGTTCACTCTCAAAAATCTTCACAAGAACGCCAGGCTCTCAGACCACTGGCTTAGATCAAAGAAGAATGAGCCATAAATGGGATCAAAAATCACATGTCACTGATTTGCTCTCTGTTTGTCAATGTGGACAGAAAAGAGTGTGAAAACAGACTACCTGTAATCCACTTTCAGTTTTATGCTTCAGTGAGGTAACCAAGGAAGGGGAGTAGGGATGATTCACCAGCTCTAATATCCTTGCCTAGATGTGAGAACTCTCTCCTGATTGGATCTGATTTCATTCTCTATTTGAATACAAAACCTCCATCAATCAGAAGCAAGGAGAGCAAATAAATTTCTCTGCAGGGAGCGATTTGATCAGTCAGATTGCTGGCTATATTTCAGGACTTATCTGGTTCTGAAATATAGCCCAATCTGACCATATGGTAC
>NW_021610976.1:0-1358 GCF_004785775.1 Grammomys surdaster | reverse complement strand
GGTCCTCCAGGTGAGAGATTAAGCAGCTACAGCAAAGGTGGCAGTGGTGTTGAAGGCCTTCTCTGCAGTTCCCCGACAGCAGGCCCCCTTAGCCAGCTGGAACCACAGCTCAGCTGGGAGAAGCATGGAATCTTGGCTGAGTCAATTCAGCACAGTACCAGACAAACATGTCGGGAAGCTTGGCTGTCTTCTTCTCACCCGGGCAGGGAGCAAAGCCAGTCTGGGTTTCCGTGGGTGCGGGAACAGGGCTCTGTCAAGTGGGGAGGTAGGGATCTCTGTTTGTGGCCCCAGATGCCTGGGGGAGGGGTAATGTGCTGTGTGAAGCAACAGGCTCACATGCCCTGAGATAGGTGAGGGAGACAGAGAGAGCCTTGACCCTGCTTCCTGCAGGATATATTGACCTGTAGCAGACTGGGGTGGCCCGGTTCTTGAAGCCTGTGGGTGTCTATGCCCCACGTTGGGGACCTGGCAGTGGGAAAAAAAAAAGTGGCAGCCGTGGAGTCCTGGAGCTTTCCATGCAGTGAGTCCCACATATAGGAGAAGGTCTAGGGTTCCAGAGGCTGGAGGGTTTGACAAAGGCAGGGATCAATGACATGAGGAAGTCCTTGGTTCCAGAAAGATTGATTTTCATGGTGGATGGTGGATGGATTTAGTCTTACCCCTGTGAAACTCAGGGCGGTCCTGATTGAAATAGGAAAGGAGAAAGGGGGAGTTCTGGGGAAGAAGGCTTAATTTGCACTGCCCTCTGGCCTTCATTAGTATGTAAATCCCTAGGGCCTGAGGCCTCTATTCACACCCTCTATCTGTGCACTTTAGGAGGGGCTGTAATGGCCTATGGGACTGAACAATGTAGGTCTATAGAGACTAGACTGCCTTTCAGGACTTTGGGTTCTGGGGATGTGGCTGAATGCCTGGCATTTCTCTCTTGGAGACTCGGGATCCCAGGCCCATGCCCAGCCATGAACCAAGGTACACTTATGCAGTCCCACACCTGAGGATTCACTTGGAAGTCCTAACTAGAAGTTACAACTAAGATAAGAAATGGTCTATAAGCTGCAGCACACTTCAGGAGTGCAGGGTGGCTATAGACATGATGTTGAAAGTTTGCTTTGGAGATTACGTGTAAGACTGTTACACACAACATCACAAAAATAGAGCATTGATAGGTAGAACGTGTGGTTAATATTCTGTGGCATTGTATGTTGGAAACATAACAAAATCATGTAAGATTATGATAGAATTTGATCAGCAGAAAAGTTGCCACCACTACCTTAGAGTTGAAGAAAGATGTGTTGGTTTAACGAAAATAGCTTCCATACACTTAGATGTTAGAATACTTGTTTCTCAGTTGGTGGAAA
>NW_021610975.1:0-2119 GCF_004785775.1 Grammomys surdaster | reverse complement strand
AATTACAGGAATCATAATTTTTCAACTCAAGAGCTACAAATATCTCACGAGAATAGTCCAATCTGATAAAGCACATACTATGCTATTCAAAACTATGAGAAAATATCACCTGGTTTTACACATTCGTAAAGAATAATCTGAGAAGTTAGACGACTGCTCAGTGTCTACAAAGGTCTTGGATATGCTGCTGTATCATATAAATTGATCAAAGGGCTCTGTAGGCTGATAGGTATAAGGAGTCATCAATGGCTCTACCTAGATGCTGATCCCTTGTGCTGAAATATCAACCCATTTGACAATGTATGTCTACCAGTGTACCCTTAGTTTTACATGGTTCCACCATGAAGTCACTGTGAACAATACAGCTTCTACTTTAAAACTTGAAACTGACATTTCCTCACATACAAACCAACTTCAAAAGAGACTTAATTCTGTACTTTTGAGCCTCCTAGTTAAGGTTTACTATCACTTGTAACATAGAATCTTTTTGCAGTAGATCAAGTTCAAATACCTATGTGTAGTGTTCAGACCTAGGACTCTTGATGAGTACAAGGATATAGTATTCTAGTCTAATATCCCTGAAGAATAACTCTTTAAGATTGGTTTCCTCAACCATAATATACAACCCACAATGTCAGCAAAATCTTCTAGATTAAAACTCCTAAGAAATAAAATATAAGATAGAGCACTATTTCATCCAGTAACTTTGCAAAATCTTCACTATAAAATCCCTTGTACAAGTAAGATTACATGAAACAGATATCTACATATTGAAAAGTATTATTTGTGAATCTTCATTTTAGTTCAGAAAGAAAAAAATGTGAAGATCTAAATTGACAGCATAACAATATAAAGACTCACATCCTTTTCAATTGTACTTAATATATTTCTAACCTACCTACAGTAGAAGGAGTGAGGATAACTGGTTGGGTGCCCTGTGTCTTCTTGCAGATGACTGGAGTTCCATAACAACACTCAAATATCAGATCTTATGGCAGAGTTTTGTATCCCTTCCTCCATGTCTGCAGACCCTGTACATGTGTGATTTACCAACATATATGGAGACTAAACACTCAGAGCCAGGAAACAATAAGAAATGAAAAAACAAAAACAACACCAGCAGCTACTAACATTTAAAAAAAACAGGAAGTGAGCAAATAGAATAGTACTGGAAGATACTTAATTTGACATTTTCAATTAAGATGTGATTACATAAATAAAGTGCACAGGCATAATTCTTTGCTCTTAGCAAATTTAATCTATAACTGTATCTATCTATCTATCTATCTATCTATCTATCTATCTATCTATCTATGACATTTTTCAGAAAGGACCTGGATTTCTAACACAGTACTGTTCTCAGTTGATAAAAAGACAAAAATGGAAAACTCTAGAAATGATTTCCTTAGGGTCACCCAATTAAGACTGGTATTTGAGTAGTATTATATCTTGGATACCATGGGACCCACTTCTAATCAATTATCATTCAAATCTCATGGGCATAGAGAAACTCTAATTCCTGGAGAAAATATTTTATTCACCTCAGTTTCTGAAATGATCATGAACAACAATGAAAGTAGGCTAACAACTTCCAAAAGGAAACATACAACCAAAAGTCAGATAGCTTCCTTAAAATGTTCCTTATAGTGTTAGAATTACATTGCAATCTTTCAAACATAGGACACATTCACACACATCCTACACATATGTATTTTGATAACAAATACTGCTGACGAATCCAAAATCCTAGAGACCCAGAATTTTAATCCCTGCACTGTGGAGACAGAAGCAGATCATGAGGATAGTGGAGGTTCCTCAGAAAATGTAGTTTGTGAAGTCTCTCAAGCCATTGAGAGCACAGGGACTCCACAAGCCCCACTAATATGTCTGTGTTTATGGATTTCTTTCATCTGTAACTCTGCCCAGGCTAGGCAATTGCTCTAACCAATTTTCCACTGCATATCCTGATCTATTCCTCCACTCAGTCCTATGAAGACTTTCACATACCTGTCAAGATTCTCTAGATCTGCTCTACACCACCACACATATGTGCTACCTGCCTAGAACAGAGTTGGATCTAGGAGGAAGCTGTAACTTAGTTCCTGCCCTCCATCCTAGA
>NW_021610974.1:0-2106 GCF_004785775.1 Grammomys surdaster | reverse complement strand
TTGGCAATTTCTCTTTCCATATCTTTAAAGAATTGTTTTGTGATTTTTTTTCTTTTTTTTTTTATTGGATGATTTATTTACATTTCCTATGTTGTCCCCTTACCCCATCCCCCACCACCCCCTCGGAACCCCCAATCCCCTCGCCCCTCCTCCTTCTTCTCTGTGGATGTAACCTCTATCTACACCCCCCACTCCCACCTCCCCACCCTCAAAATTTCCACCCCCTGGGGCATCCAGCCTTCATGAGGTCAAGGTTCTCTTCTTCCACCTATGCCCAGCAGGGCCCTCCACTTTTACATATTCAGCTGAAGCCCTGGATCCCCCCCTAAGTGCTCCCAGGCTGGTGGTTTAGACCCTGGGAGCTGTGGTTGGTTGGTATTGTTGCTCTCCTCATGGTGCCACAAACCCTTTCAGCTCCTTCAGTCTTCACTCTAACTCCTCCATTGAGAACCCCATGATCAGTTCAATGGCTAGTTGTGAGCATCTGCCTCTGAATATGTCTGACTCTTGAAGGCCTCTGAGGAGATATCCATATCAGGCTCTTATCAGCATGCACTTCCTGTCTTCCACATCAGCATCTACCTTTGGTGATTGCACATGGGATAGATACTCAGGTGGGGTGGTCTTGAGACGGCCCCTCCTTCAGTTTCTGTCCCTCACTTTGTCTCCATATTTGCTCCCTTGAGTATTTTGTTGCTCCTTCTAAGAAGGACCGAATCACCCTCACTTGGTCTTCCTTCTTTATGGGCTTCATGTGGCCTGTGAGTTGCATCTTGGGCATTTCAAGGTTCTAGGCTAATATCCAATAATCAGTGAGTGAATACCATGTGTCTTCTTTTGTGATTGGCTTACCTCACTCAGGATGATAATTTCTAGTTCCATCCATTTACCTAGGAACCTCTCGAATTCATTGTTTTTAATAGCTGAGTAATACTCCATTGTGTAAATATACCACATTTTTTGAATCCATTCCTCAGTTGAAGGACATCTGGGTTCTTTCCAGCTCCTGGCTATTATAAATAAGGCTGCTATGAACATAGTTGAGCATATGTCCTTGTTATATGTTCGAGCATCTTCTGGGTATATGCCTAGGAGTGGTATGGCTGGATCCTCAGGTAATGCTATGTCCAATTTTCTGAGGAACCGCCAGACTGATTTCCAAAGTGGTTGCACCATCTTGCAGTCCCACCAACAATGGAGGAGTGTTCCTCTTTCTCCACACCCTCGCCAGCATCTACTATCACCTGAGTTTTTAATCTTAGCCATTCTGACTGGTGTGAGATGGAATCTCAGGGTTGTTTTGATTTGCATTTCCCTGATGACTAAGGACACTGAACATTTCTTTAGGTGCTTCTCGGCCATTCGAGTTTCTTCCATTGAAAATTCTTTGTTAAGCTCTATACCCCATTTTTTAATAGGGTAATTTGGTTGTCTGGAGTCTAATTTCTTGAGTTCTTTGTATATATTGGATATTAGCCCTCTATCAGATGAAGGATTGGTAAAGATCTTTTCCCAATTTGTTGGTTGTCGTTTTGTCCTATTGACAGTGTCCTTTGCCTTACAGAAACTTTGCAATTTTATGAAGTCCCATTTGTCAATTCTCGATCTTAGAGCATATGCCATTGGAGTTCTGTTCAGGAACTTTTCCCCTGTGCCCAAGTATTCGAGGCTTTTCCCCACCTTCTCTTCTATTAGTTTCAGTGTATCTGGTTTTATGTGGAGGTCCTTTATCCACATAGACTTGAGCTTTGTACAAGGGGATAAGAATGGATCAATTTTCATTCTTCTACATGTTTTCTTCCAGTTGAACCAGCACCATTTGTTGAAAATGCTGTCCTTTTTCCACTGGACAGTTTTAGCTCCTTTGTCAAAGATCAAGTGACCATAGGAGTGTGGGTTCATTTCTGGGTCTTCAATTCTATTCCATTGATCTTCCTGCCTGTCTCTGTACCAATACCAGGTAGTTTTTATCACTATTGCTCTGTAGTACAGCTTGAGGTCAGGGATGGTAATTCCTCCAGAAGTTCTTTTATTGTTGAGAATAGTTTTCGCTATCCTGGGTTTTTTGTTATTCCATATGAATTTGAGAATTTCCTTTTCTAACTC
>NW_021610973.1:0-1575 GCF_004785775.1 Grammomys surdaster | reverse complement strand
GCAATTCAGTGAGAAACTGAAAGAAGCCAGATTGAATCAGTCATCTTGGAGAGGAGTCTGGATCAGAACAGCTGAGTTGAATCACCCAACCAGAGAACAGAAAGTACTAGGAAGTGGTGAGCTGATTCAGCAGTAAGTCTCAGAGGCTGAAAACATTTGAGACCTAGATAAGATGGTATGGAGGCTAGAAGCTTCCAAGTCTAGGCCTAGGCTAGCAGACAGAGGCAGTAAGATCGGGCAAATAAAAGTTATCTATAAAGGGTACCTTTATTAGATTATATGCCTTTATTGTTAGATTAGGCAAATAAAGGTTACCTTTAAAACCCAGGACCACCACCCAGGGATGGCATCACCCACAGTGGACTGGGCCCTTACCCATTGATCCCAAATTGAGAAAATGCCATGACTTTAATTTGTGTCAAGTGGACACAAACCAGCTAATACAACTGACTCTTTATCAACTTTGCACACAAAAATATCATTATTAACGTACAACACATCCTTTCTTATTTATCCCCAAGATCTTACACTAAAAACAAATAACTTTAAGCTGGTGGTGGTGGCACAGGCTTTTAATTCCAACATGCAGCAGGTAGGGTCAGACAGATCTCTGAGTCTGAGGTCAGCCTGGTCTTCTGAGTCAGTTCAAGGAGAGGGAAGGCTACACAGAGAAACCCTATCTCAAAAAACCAAACCAAACCAAACCCAACCAACCAAACACAAAGCCCCAACAACACCAAAAAAAAAAAAGAAAAGAAAAACATAAATAACTTTAAAAATCCCACAGTATTTACAAATTCAAACGTATTAAAATTTCAGTCCCTTTATAATAAACAATTTCAGCAGAACAATGGTGATGCATGGTTTAATCTCACACTTGGGAGGCAGAGGCAGTTGAATCTTTGCTAGCCTGGTCTGCAGAGTGAGCTCCAAGACAGCCAGGGCAACACACAGAAACCCTGTGTCAATTAAGATACGATAAAATAAAATAAATGTAAATAAATAAATAAGTAAACAAATAAATAAAATAGCTAGTTGATTTTAAAATCCAACCTCTTAAAATTCAAAGTATCAATTGTGGGCATCAATAAAATGAAAAATACACCAAATATTTTCTTATATTAAGAGGAAAAATCAGGGCATAGTAACAAGCAAATCAAGACAAACTCAAACTGCATCTATCCAATTTCTGGCCTCTCTATTCATGATCGTTTGGATTCTTCCAAAGGGCTTGGTTCACTTTTCCACTCTGCCCTCTGAAGCAGGCAGCTTGTTCTCTAGGCTCCAGTCAGCTCCACTCCACAGCTGCAGCTATTCTTGATACTCATCCCATGGTACTGGCATCTCCAAAATGCTGGGTTCTTCTGCTGCAGCTGGGTTGCACTTTCACCAATAGCCTCTCATAGTCTCTCTTTTTGGAGCCAAGCCTCAACTTCTCTTCACAATCTCATCAATCCTGATATTCAAATGCCACCGAGGCTCCACCTTCATTAACAGCCTCTCCTGCCCTCTCACAATGCCAATCCTCAGATGCTCACCAAGACCCTTTGATGGCTTCAAAATCAGTAGCACCTG
>NW_021610972.1:0-1061 GCF_004785775.1 Grammomys surdaster | reverse complement strand
ACTTTGATATGACAAGTCTCAACTTTATAAGGAAACATAAGAAAAAACAACACAGAAAACATAACAAAATCCTGAACAGTAAAAGAAATGATGAAAGGCCCATCATACATGATTTTAGGAGCTACTACCAATCTAATAAATCCATGTCATTGGCATAAGAGGAGACACACTGACCTATGGAATGAAACTAGGACACAAACATTAGTACACACACATATACTTGAGTTTTGATAAAGAAGCCAGAAATATGCACACTGGCAAAAACTCACAATCTTCAAAATGGTGCTGGTCAAACAAGATAACTGTATGTAGAAGAATCCAAATTGATACAGACTTTCCCCCACCATACACAAAACTTAAGCACAATTGGATAAAAGACCTCAACATAAAACCAGATATGCTGAACCTAACAGAGGAGAAACTGAAGAATAGTATTGAGTTCATTGGCACAGGCTATGGCTATTTGCAGGCACTAAGATCAACAACACTTTAATGGAAACTCGTGAAACTGAAAAGCTTCTGTTAGGCAAAGAAGACCTTCAATTGGCCAAAGGTGAAGCCTACAGAGTGGGAAAATATTTTTTACTGACTCAACATCCAATAAAAGATTAAATTCCAACTCCCCTTGCTCAGGTGCAGGCCATATCAGTCAGAAGAAGAGGTGACTGACCTATCTTCTGGCAAAAATGCCCTAACTCCCTAGACTTAGTTTCCATTTCACTGCCATCCGACCATTTCACTACCTGCCTGGCTGCTGAGTTCCTGCCTACAAGACTTCACATCTATAGGTTCTGTCTACAGCAGTAAAAACAATAGGTGCAGGCTATACCTGTTAGGAAGACATCCCCTACTAGATCAAAAGTCAAGCTAGCAACCAGATATCTAGTTCCTAACATGGGCAGAGGCTCTTTACTGGATCAGAGGTTATGCTGGCTTCCTAAAAGCCAGACCACAATAACCAGAAGACTAAAAAGGAAACAAACAAAGGAACAATTTACTCCTACAGTAAAGACTAACTCAGAAATCAGCATGGAAAAGTAGAATCTTTCAAAGCCCAGATG
>NW_021610971.1:0-1782 GCF_004785775.1 Grammomys surdaster | reverse complement strand
CAAACCCTATTACTTCCAGCATACTGAATAATCAGAATACACCTGAGAAACATCCGGAACCCCTTTTGGGGTTAGAACAATGAATCTTGGGGATATTTAAAAGATGTAGTGATTTTCTGGGTGAGTGGCCTCATGCTAGAGTGCATGGCTAGCACACCCCTGGCCTTGGGATGGGTTCTCAATACCTTCCAAATTGATTACAAAATGAAGTGGGCATATAGTGTTCTAGTGTGTGTGCTTTATGATGACATTGTTCAGTTAATTAAAGTATCCTTGTCTCCTGAATTGGTTTACGATGAGGAGATCCCTTTACCAGAGACACAGGAGCCTGCTCATGCTCTCCTACCTGTCACTGCATTCAGAGAGTGACTCTCCCTGAAGATTTTGAAGCAGCACTTGAGTGCCACCCCTGTCCTCGAGCCAG
This sequence comes from Grammomys surdaster, assembly GCF_004785775.1. NCBI lineage: Eukaryota > Metazoa > Chordata > Mammalia > Rodentia > Muridae > Grammomys > Grammomys surdaster. The sequence continues at coordinate 1,358 of NW_021610971.1, read as the reverse complement.
ATGAGGAAGGCTTCTTCTGAGCCACCCATGATGGCCAGGACAACCTTTACTTCTCTATAGTAATTTCAGCAATAAAGAAGTGGATTCTAACTATGTTGTCTCTAGTGTCTTTGAAGTCATTAAATTATGGGTGTAAATATATCAATGAGGGTAGTCAATCCCAGACATGGCCTGTAGGCAGAATAAAAAGGAGGCCTTCACTATCAACGGACACGGGCAGGTGCTAATCACTGCCAATGTGGGAAAAAGTTATAAGGACAGAGAGGGAAAATCCCCTATGAGTGGAAGGATAGTCTGTTTCCTGACATGGCTGCTTCCAACCACACTTCAATAAGCTCTCCCACACCGTCCCTCTACCCCTGGATGGTGTTGAGAATATCCCAGAGGCTACTCCCAGGTTTGCTGCTTGGAAGGGAGAGGAGAATCTGTCCATCCACGGCAGAGGGAGGTTTCTGTCTCCCTTCTTCCATTAAGTCTTGGGGAGCATATGGTCCTACCCTTGCCTGCTCAGCAGACTACAGGACTGATAAGTCTTCTGTCTGTATTTTTGTCACTGGCCTTGTAGAATCCTCAGTAGGAGATATTTGTGGCTTTCAGGGGGGTGGATTTTGCTTTTCAGCAGCTCTTAGTGTATAAACAAGGAGGAACACCCAGCAATGTTGCAGAGCAATCAGTCAGTGTAGAAAACTTGCAACACTCTTTCCTTCCATATGTGATTATATTCCTTCATGGTCCTTGTGTACAAGTGGTATGATAGAGGTGTCCCATTTAGACCTGAGTATTAGGCAGGAAGTTTGAGGACAAGAGCAAGATGGCCAGGACTAAGAGTTTCCTGCCCTTCCCTCCTTATCAAAAGCCTGTGCTTGCAAAAGCCAGACATTCCAAAAGCCAAGACATCAAAAGGCCCACACAAAAGCCCTCAGAAAACACTGAACAAAGCAAGTTCCTTGTTCCGGATTCCAACATGGCCAGTGCACCTAAGACCTTCCCAAAATTCACCAGGTAAGTTTATGACCCCAGTACTTCCTGTCACGTCAAAGCTCCCTCCAAGCTCCTTAAAGAATCCTTTAACCCAACTCAACCTTGGGACTTCACAACCCCCTCCTGGAAGGTCAGTGAACCTGCCCTAGAGCCATCCCAATAAACCTGCCTTTCCACTGTGCATTCATTATACTGAATTGATTCTTTAGGTCACAGGAGGAGCCATTCAGTGTTTACTTCATACTCTCTTAAGGGCTGCACTTTGTCAAGTTGAGACTCCCTCCACTAACACATACCAACAGGAAATGAGGTCTACTCTGAGCTGGTCATGAGACATTATGTATTTTGTGATGTGTGAGGTTTGGATAAACTAGTTT
>NW_021610970.1:0-1370 GCF_004785775.1 Grammomys surdaster | reverse complement strand
GGCCAAGAGTTTTGATTGTTTTTTCTTTTTCTGTCTTTTTTTTTTTTTTTTTTTTTAGGAAAGTTGAGCTGAAAACTTCCTGATCATTGGAGTCTGGAACCTGGATGTGCCTCCTAAGTACTGTATACATGGCTTACTGTGTTTGGCTATTGTATACAGGGCAGCAATACCAATTTTCAGGTCTAGCACCTCATCTTTTTGAAAGGACACTAAAGACAATCCATTGACAAAATAGATTTACATGTGAATAATTGCAATAGAACCTCAAAGTAAACAGGAATTATTCTTTTCAGCTACACATATGGCCATTACAAATTCAGATTTGTAGTCTTTCTAACTAGTATAAATAGCTTTTTCTTAAATATGTCACATCCTCAAGTAAGAGAAGGGTCATGTACTGCATTTTTCTGTTGTTTTAAAATGTAAAACTATATCTTTTCATAAAGAAGGAACTTTCTCACCAACAATGGAGGAGCATTCCTCTTTCTCCACACCCTCACCAGCATCTACTATCACCTGAGTTTTTAATCTTAGCCATTCTGACTGGTGTGAGATGGAATCTCAGGGTTGTTTTGATTTGCATTTCCCTGACGACTAAGGATGCTGAACATTTCTTTAGATGCTTCTCGGCCATTCGAGTTTATTCCATTGAAAATTCTTTTTTAAGCTCTATACCCCATTTTTTAATAGGGTAATTTGGTTGTCTGGAGTCTAATTTCTTGAGTTCTTTGTATATATTGGATATTAGCCCTCTATTAGATGAAGGATTGGTAAAGATCTTTTCCCAATTTGTTGGTTGTCGTTTTGTACTATTGACAGTGTCCTTTGCCTTACAGAAACTTTGCAATTTTATGAAGTCCCATTTGTCAATTCTCGATCTTAGAGCATATGCCATTGGAGTTCTGTTCAGGAACTTTTCCCCTGTGCCCAAGTATTCGAGGGTCTTCCCCACCTTCTCTTCTATTAGTTTCAGTGTATCTGGTTTTATGTGGAGGTCCTTTATCCACTTAGACGTGAGCTTTGTACAAGGAGATAAGAATGGATTAATTATCATTCTTCTACATGTTGTCCTCCAGTTGAACCAGCATCATTTGTTGAAAATGCTGTCCTTTTTACACTGGACAGTTTTAGCTCCTTTGTCAAAGATCAAGTGACCATAGGAGTGTGGGTTCATTTTCTGGGTCTTCAATTCTATTCCATTGATCTTCCTGCCTGTCTCTGTACCAATAACATGCAGTTTTTATTACTGTTACTCTGTAGTACAGCTTGAGGTCAGGGATGGTGATTCCTCCCGAAGTTCTTTTATTGTTGAGAATAGTTTTTGCTATCCTGGGTTTTTTGTTATTCCATATGAATTTGAGAATTTCCTT
>NW_021610969.1:0-8576 GCF_004785775.1 Grammomys surdaster | reverse complement strand
ATGAAGTCCCATTTGTCAATTCTTGATCTTAGAGCATATGCCATTGGAGTTCTGTTCAGGAACTTTTCCCCTGTGCCCAAGTATTCGAGGCTTTTCTCCACCTTCTCTTCTATTAGTTTCAGTGTATCTGGTTTTATGCGGAGGTCCTTTATCCACTTAGACTTGAGCTTTGTACAAGGGGATAAGAATGGATCAATTTTCATTCTTCTACATGTTGTCCTCCAGTTGAACCAGCTCCATTTGTTGAAAATGCTGTCCTTTTTCCACTGGACAGTTTTAGCTCCTTTGTCAAAGATCAAGTGACCATAGGAGTGTGGGTTCATTTCTGGGTCTTCAATTCTATTCCATTGATCTTCCTGCCTGTCTCTGTACCAATACCAGGTAGATTTTATCACTATTGCTCTGTAGTACAGCTTGAGGTCAGGGATGGTGATTCTTTCAGAAGTTCTTTTATTGTTGAGAATAGTTTTTGCTATCCTGGGTTTTTTGTTATTCCATATGAATTTGAGAATTTCCTTTTGTAACTCTGTGAAGAATTGAGTTGGGATTTTAATGGGGATTGCATTGAATCTGTAGATTGCTTTTGGCAAGATGGCCGTTTTAATTATATTAATCCTGCCAATCCATGAGCATGGGAGATCTTTTCATCTTCTGAGATCTTCTTTGATTTCTTTCTTCAGAGACTTGAAGTTCTTGTCACATAGGTCTTTCACTTCCTTGGTTAGATACACACCAAGGTATTTTATATTATTTGCAACTATTGTGAAGGGTGTCATTTCCCTAATTTCTTTTTCACTCTGTTTATCTTTCATGTAGAGGAAGGCTACTGATTTGTTTGAGTTGATTTTATAACCAGCCACTTTGCTGAAGTTGTATATCAGGTTTAGGAGTTCTCTGGTGGAAGTTTGGGGGTCACTTAAGTATACTATCATATCATCTGCAAATAGCGATATTTTGACTTCTTCCTTTCCTATTTGTCTCCCTTTGACTTCTTTTTGTTGTCTAATTGTTCTGGCTAGGACTTCCAGTACTATATTGAATAGGTAGGGGGAGAGTGGGTAGCCTTTCTCTAGTCCCTGACCTTAGTGGGATTGCTTCAAGTTTCTCTCCATTTAGCTTGATGTTGGCTACTGGTTTGCTGTAAATTGCTTTTACTATGTTTAGGTAGGGGCCTTGAATTCATGATCTTTCCAAGATTTTTATCATGAAGGGATGTTGAATTTTGTCAAATGCTTTCTCAGCATCTAGTGAGATGATCATGTGGTTTTTTTCTTTGAGTTTGTTTAGATAGTGGATTACATTGATGGATTTCCGAATATTGAACTATCCCTGCATTCCTGGGATAAAACCTACTTGATCATGATGGATGATTGCTTTGATGTGGTCTTGGATTTGGTTTGCTAGAATTTTATTGAGTATTTTTGCATCGATGTTCATAAGGGAGATTGGTCTGAATTTCTCTTTCTTTGTCGGGTCCTTGTGGGGTTTGGGTATGAGTGTAATTGTAGCTTCATAGAATGAATTGGGTAGTGTTCCTTCTGTTTCTATTTTGTGGAATATTTTGAAGGGAATTGGAATTAGGTCTTCCTTGAAGGTCTGACAGAATTCAGCACTAAAACCATCTGGTCCTGGGCTTTTTTTAGTGGGGAGACTTTTAATGACTGCTGCTATTTCCTGAGGGGTTCCGGGACTATTTAGATGGTTTATGTGCTCCTGGTTTAACTTTGGTACCTGGTATCTGTCTAGGAAATTGTCCATTTCATCCAGGTTTTCCAGTTTTGTTGAGTATAGGCCTTTGTAGTAGGGTCTGCTGATTTTTTGAATTTCTTCAGTTTCTGTTGTTATGTCTCCCTTTTCAGTTCTGATTTTATTAATTTGGATACTGTCTCTGGTTAATCTAGCTAATAGTTTATCTATCTTGTTGATTTTCTTAAAGAACCAGCTCCTGGTTTTGTTGATATTTTGTATTGTTCTTTCTGTTTCTATTTGGTTGGTTTCAGCCCTGAGTTTGATTATTTCCTGGCTTCTACTCCTCCTGGGTGTATTTGCTTCTTTTTGTTCTAGAGCTTTTAGTTGTGCACTCAAGTTGTTAGAGTGTGCTCTTCCCAGTTTCTTTTTGTAAGCACTTAGAGCTATGAGATTTCCTCTTGCACTGCCTTCATGGAGTCCCACAAGTTTTGGTATGATGTGTCCTCATTTTCACTGAATTCTAAAAAGTCTTTAATTTCTTTCTTTATTTCTTCCTTGACCAAGTCATCATTGAGTAGAGAGATGTTCAGTTTCCATGTGCATGTGGGTTTTCCATTGGTTTAGTTATTATTAAAGACCAGTCTTAGTCCATGGACATCGGATAAGGTGCAAGGGATTATTTCAATCTTTTTGTATCTGTAGAGGCATGCTTTGTGACCAATTATATGGTCTATTTTGGAGAAGGTACCATGAGGTGCTGAGAAAAAGGTATATTCTTTTGTTTTAGGATGAAATGTTCTATAGATGTCTGTTAAGTCCATTTGGTTCATTACTTCTGTTAATGTCAAAGTGTCTCGGTTTAGTTTCTGTTTCCATGATCTGTCCATCGCTGAGATTGGGGTGTTGAAATCCCCCACTATTATTGTGTGAGGTGAAATGTGTGTTTTGAGCTTTAGTAAAGTTTCTTTTATGTATGTAGGTGTCCTTGCATTTGGAGCATAGATGTTCAGAATTGAGAGGTCACCTTGGTAGATTTTTCCTTTGATGAGTATGAAGTGTCCTTCCTTATCTTTTTTGAGTAATTTTGGATGAAAGTCGATTTTATTTGATATTAGAATGGCTACTCCAGCTTGTTTCTTGGGACCATTGGCATGGAAAATTGTTTTCCACCCTTTTATTCTGAGGTAGTGTCTGTCTTTGTCACTGAGGTGTGTTTCTGTAGGCAGCAAAATTCTGGGTCTTGTTTGTGTATCCAGTCTGATAGTCTGCCTCTTTTTATTGGGGAATTGAGACCATTGATGTTAAAAGATATTAAGGAAAAATGATTGTGGCTTCCTGTTATTTTTGTTATTAGAGGTAGAATTATGTTTGTATAGTTATCTTCTTTTGGGGTTGTTGGAAGATTACTTCCTTGCTTTTTCTAGGTTGTAGTTTCCCTCCTTGTGTTGGCATTTTCCATCAATTATCCGTTGAAGTGCTGGGTTTGTGAAAAGATATTTTGCAAATTTGGTTTTGTCATGGAATATCTTGGTTTCACCATCTATACTGATTGAAAGTTTTGCTGGTTTTAGTAATCTGGGCTGGCAATTGTGTTCTCTTAGGGTATGTATGATGTCAGTCCAGTCTCTTCTGGCTTTTATAGTCTCTGGTGAGAAGTCTGGTGTAATTCTTATATGTCTGCCTTTGTATGTTACTTGCCCTTTTTCCCTTACTGCTTTTAGTATTTTTTCTTTGTTTTGTGCATCTGATGTTTTGATTATTATGTGATGGGAGGTATTTCTTTTCTGGTCTAGTCTATTTGGTGTTCTGTAGGCTTCTTGTATGTTTATGGGCATCTTGTTCTTTAGGTTAGGGAAGTTTTCCTCAATAATTTTGATGAAGATATTTACTGGCCCTTTAAGTTGGGAATCTTCATTCTCATCTATACCTATTATCCTTAGGTTTGGGCTTCTTATTGTGTCCTGGATTTCCTGGATGTTTTGAGTTAGGAGTTTTTTGCACTTTCTTTGACAACTGTGTCAATATTTTCCACCGTATCTTCTGCATTTGAGATTCTCTCTTCTATCTCTTGTATTCGGTTGGTGATGCTTGTGTCTAGGACTCCTGATCTCTTTCTTAGGTTTTCTATCTCCATGGTTGTCTCCCTTTGAACTTTCTTTATTGTTTCTATTTCCAGTTTCAGATCCTGAATGTTTTTGTTTAATTCCTTCTTTATGTTTTCATGCATTTCTTTAAGGGATTTCTGTGATTCCTCTTTAAGTGCTTCTATCTGTTTACTTGTACTCTCCTGTATTTCTTTAAGGGAGTTACTTAATTCCTTCTTACAATCGTCTATCATCATCATGAGAAGTGATTTTAATTCTGAATCCTGCTTTTCAGGTGTGATGGGGTGTTCAGGGCTTGCTTTATTGGGAGAACTGGGTACTGATGATGCAAAGAAACTTTGGTTTCTGTTGCTTATGTTCTTGCACTTGCCTTTCACCATCTGGTTAACTCTAGTGTTACCTGCCTTCACTGTGTAAGACTGGAGTCTGTGTTTCCAGGTATCTTGCTTGTTGCAGAGCTACTTGGAGTCCAGATGCCTCTGTGGTCTTCTGCCCCTTATCTCCTGGGTGGGAGAACTCCTGGGACTCAGGCCACCTCTTGGATCTGGAAATCCTTCTGCTCTGAGTGCAGTGGCTCCTCCGCTGCTCTGAGTGCAGAGGCTCCTTGAAGACTCAGGATTCAGTATCTCCACAGGACAGGAGCAGACTGACTGTGTGTCTGCCCCAGGTGAAAGGACCAGGCAGGGGCGGAAGGGAAGTGGAATTCTGGAGGGGCAGGGTTTGGGTAGCTGCTGTGTCCTGAATGTCCCTGGCTCCCAGATGTATCTCTGGGGCTTAGGGAGTGAGATGGAGTTCTTACCAGCTGCTCTGAGTACAGTGTCTCTTCTAGGATGACTTAGGATTCAGTATCTCCACAGGACAGGAGCAGACCAACTCTGTGTCTGCCCCAGCTCAAAGGACCAGGCAGGGGCAGAAGGGCCTGGTTTGATTTTTATTTAAAGGAAACTATAATGAAAAATTATGTCCATTGGAATATTTGTGTTGGCAAGTTTGTCATAGCTATCCTACTTGGAAATGAGGTGAATAGACAAGTTGCTGGTGTTATTTAACAGATCATTAGCATTTCTGTAATGGATGGTAGAAAAAGAGCGAAGTAATGTAGTCTTTTGACAATTCAGTCAGTTGGTAGCTTAATACAGGCATAAATAATTAGGTTGGATTTTTGTGGAATGCAATTTAGAAAAAAACTAGGAATACATTTTTGGGTATTGTGTAGGCTCAGACAGTGTGTGTAAATGTATATGTGGATGTATGTTTATGGACACTTTGTGTATAAATGTGTGAACAGATACATGCACTTATAGAGAGAGAGAAAAAATACTGGCACATATTATTAGCAATGTTCTTAATGCACATATTTGTGCAGGTAGACATGTGTGTTCAGGAGTTCACATGTCTGTGGAGGCCAAAGGTCAATGTTTGCTGTTGTTCCTCATAAACTGTCCATGTTGTTTTGTGAGACAATGAATTTTATCACTGGCTTGTAGGTGTCAGTTAGCTCTAAGAATCAGCTCACAGGTTGTTTTATGGAAGAACACTAAAAGGAAAAATTAACCAATATTGATGCTTTTACTAGTTCCTCCATTCTAAAAATTTAGATAAATGAATAATTAACTAGGTATCCTCAGCAACTTAATTATTGTGAATACATCTCTCAATAGAGACAGAATTAAATGTCCACAAAAGGACAGAATAATGTCTAATTAAGCAGTACTTCTCAGACTCTGTCCTACTTATCCTATTATTTTCAACTTTGCTGATGAACAGTTGAAGAAATCGAATTCATGTCTCATTTTCACTTCTCAGTCCTTATTTCTAATATTTTAAATCTGATTTGTGCCTCAGCTGACACAGTATAAAATTTCCCATGATTTTGATGCATTGAATGTATAGGAAATTTATTTTAAAGAATGTCCTTGCACAGTGAAAAAGTCTGAAAGTGCTTTTCAGGATTGAATTTCTCTGTGATGGTTTGGTCCAAGTACCCCTAAACAGCAGGGAACAAGCATCATCTTGATTGACTTGCCAGGAGCTCTGGTTGTATTTTTAAGAAGATAGAATCAGGAGCAAACAGTCAGTGCTCCCTCTAGGAGATACTGTTTCCTGTGTTAGCCAAGAGCACAGCTTAGCCCCTGCACTACACAGTCACTCATTTTTACATTATAATAAGCTGCTATTTTCAGGAAGGCACTTTGAAAGCAAGTGAATACCATGTTCCTCACTAGAGGAACCAGTAGATCCCTGGCAGTTGCTTATGAACTGAGGATTTTATCTAAAACCACTTGCAAAAGCTGCTTTGCTGTAAGGAGACAGTTTTCTATCTGCCTCATGCTTAATTGTATTCCTTGTCTCCTTTATATCTCATACAATGACATAGAAATAGACACATTTCATTTCATATCACTGATAAGACTGTAATCTGATAGTTTTTATTTGCTTTAATGATAAAATTTTTTAAGGCCAGAGATTTTATTGGCTCCTTTACCCTGGGTGATATCATTCTGATGTTCTCTACTCTTCTTGGAGGTGTTCCTAATTTCTGACTTACAATGTACCCACTTTGTTCCTGTGATGAAGCACCTTGCCTCCACTGTAGGTGTAAAGGCCATCTTAAGGTAAAGACAAACTGGGTTCATTCTTGTTTATGATTAAATTTATTTCTCAAGTCTTGGGGTACGTTGCTGGTGTCAGGAAACAGTAACCATGCTTTTATTTCAAAAGTTTATTACAACATTCGATCAACTCTAACTTTGGTTTAAATTGTTGTTTTGACTACATTTTGGTTTGATTACTTTGTTCTAAGCACATTGGAGTCATATCTTTCTTTCAAGAGGCTTTATGACTTTTGATGTTTATGGTCTGATTATGTAATACACCTATTTTACCTCCACATTCTTCCTCGAGTTAAGAAAATAACCTTGCCTTTCTCACGTGCTGCTCCTTCACAAGTTTGGGATTCGCACTTGGGCATTCCTTGTTTGGATCTGAACATTGTCCATGTCACGGGGATGTCCTGTGTTATAATTAAAATAATCAAAATGAAATGCATCAAAGGCCTGGGCACATCTTTGAGTCCATTTCCAATCATTGGAGGCCTTGCTCTGCTTCCTTCTGATTTTTATTTTTTGACATAATTGCAGGTTTTGCTTTGCCCAGAAAAAATTCCTCACCTTAATTTGTTTCTGCTCCTAATACATAGTGTAATTTTCAGGTAGCCTGAAGATTTCTCCAAACATCTGAAAACAAGGTTGTACCTAAAAGCAAAATAAGTCAATATTATTATCCTTATGTGGAGAGAGACTCGGAGACTTCTGTTGAAATCAGTGTGAGTGAGAAAAATATTATTAATTCCAAAACTATCTATGAAAGTAACTTTGAAATACAAACTAATTTTCAGCAGCCCTTTCTGCTGATATGTTCATTCCATTCTCTAAAACAATTACATATTTGAACGTTTGTCAAAAAATATCTTGTAAATTTAAAATGAAAATTATTATTTAAATATTTTATAGTATTTAAGTTATGTATTTATTTGTGAGGATGGGGCTTGCCACAGCTTATTTTAGGTCAGAGGACAACTTCTTGGATTCATATCTCTCATCCACCATGTGGATACCAGGGATTGCACTCAGATCTTCAAGTCTGCATAGAAAGAGCCCTTATCTGCTGAGCCATCTCATGTACCCAGTCTTAATTTTAAAATATATCAAATGAACTTTGTTTATTTACATAATTTGTTTGCCATTCAGTTTCAAAACAGATGCTGAAGTCATAAAATAAACAATTCCTTAATAAAGCCATAAGATCAAACAACATAGTCATCAAGTGGTTTAAATGTAAAAGAATATAAATTTTATGTTAAAAACACGTAAAAGACATAAAGCAGTGAACATTTCAATCCTCAGTAACAGCACATGCCTGTTTGTAAAGATTTATCTCTCTGACCTCCAAAGCCCAAATATAATGTTTTCTACAAATCTTATGTATTGCAAAATTACAACTCTCCCCACCCAATAAATGCACACAATTGAGCACATTAATTAAAAAATCAGGGTGACAGGATGGAAGGTTAGGGTTTTATGACAATGCTTGTCTGATTACTCACACAGTACTTCACATGAATGTCTGTTTGGAATACCCCTCTTTCCACTGAGACCAAGAGACCACGTTTGTTTTTTGCTTCTGAATCATGACTGAACTTCTCTATCTTACTCACAAATCTTAATAAACATGTTTTCTGGATAAATAAACAGAAAAGTAAGTGCACTCACATGATGTCTGAGCAGGGCTTACCTGGCCAACTATCAATATGGCCGTCACCCATATTAATCACTGCTCATCACCTCCTTTTTTATCAATTATGTTGTCAACCTGAAAAAGCCACTTGAACTTTGTTCATATTCATTGTACTTACCCATATCAAGGGAATATATAAGGAAGGAAAAAGTGGTTTAGTTAGTAAGGTTCTGGTTTTGCAAGAATGAGGATCTATGTTAGATATACAGGTCCTACCTAAAAAATGCTAAAAATGCTGGAGGCACTTGTAACACTTGTTCTAGGGAAGTGGAGATTGGTTCCCTGGGGCCCTTTTTCTGGCTTGCTTTGTGAGCTCCATGCTGGTGCAAGAACATTCACTTATTCAAGTAAATTTTGACTTCCATAAATATACGATGGCATGTGCATACTTCCCATCCCCCCAAAATGCACCCCTACACCCCAACACCCGGGGGGGAGGGGGCGGGAGAGAGAGAGAGAGAGAGAGAGAGAGAGAGAGAGAGAGGG
>NW_021610968.1:0-1392 GCF_004785775.1 Grammomys surdaster | reverse complement strand
TATGGTAAATTGTGTCCTTACACATGTCTACATGTCATGCCATGGATAACTTCAACTTGATAATCATTGTGACTATTCTTTCATTTTTCCAGTTACATTCTCCATTCCATAAAAGCTGTAGTGGGTTAGTTGCGGATAATGCACAATTTTTTTTAAGTAAGTAAGGTACAGGTTTTATTTTTAAATGTGTGGTTTATACTGCATTTGTAGTTTTATAATATTTATTTATTCATTTATTTATTACAATTTTTATTTTCTCAAATCATAGTTCATTCACACAGGGGTTATAAACACAGAAAGGCAGGATGTGGGGAAGGGAATGGCACTGGAGTGTGGGTGTTCAGGGGGAATACAGATATCTTTAGAACCAGGTATCGGCTGGGTGGAGGTTCAGGGGACAAGTCACTATGACTCTGCCTATGACTCACTTGTTCTTATCTAAGTTGTTATTGTCTGCCAAGGCTACCTATTTACAAGGTCTATGACTACTCAGGCTTTAGTTTCCACAAAAAAAAATGCCTGTATACATTAGCTTATAGTCATCTGTTTCAATGCTTTTTTTACTGAGACCCAAGACTTGGTGTTAGTATACATGTATGACAGGCCTATAGCTGATTTTAGGCCTATGGGTGATTTTAGGCCTTCAGTGTGTAAGCAGGGCTGCCCCTGACATCTCCTCCCTTCTCTAAGTATAGAAGGGCTATGGCAATTTTAAACTTCCGAAGGCGGGGATAGAGGTCTGACCTCCATATTTGAAGTGGACATCATAATGGCTCTAGTCCCCCTGTCATTGTCCAGTGAGGCATGAGGGCCATACCCGTCCTGATGTCTTTTTCCTGGAGAGGGGATACTTTTGACATCAACCCCTATGCAGTCAGGCTTGTCCCTCAGGGAACCCAGAGAGATATTTTTATCTTTTATTTATATTCCCTTGCAGTGCTTAGCCTCGCAGCCTAAGCAGGAGTTCAGATCGCCTGTCAGAGGGGTTTCTGTTTGGCCCCTCTCTGCTAGATCTAGGGGCAGAAGTCCCTCCTTTCAGGTTGGGTGGAGATGGGTTTTGGAAATGCCCTGTATAAAGTAACAACCTCATCTTGAGTCTCGTGGTCCTCCATAGCTAACTTATGATAAAGTATCTGAGTAGGTGTTGTTATCAAAGTATTTATCTGTTGTATCACAGAGTTAGTCCACCTATTTGAGGGCCAGGGACCAGCAGAAGAAAGCAAAAAGAACACAAATAATGGTCCCAAGATGGGAGGAAATAGGGTTGACAACCTTGGAGAGGCTGAAAATTAATTCTTGTACCAGCATTCATCTGTCTCTTTCTCTCTCTGATTTTACTTAGGGGCTTCACTACCTATTTCATGCTCACTTTAACCCTCCTTGTCTTGTCTA
>NW_021610967.1:0-5583 GCF_004785775.1 Grammomys surdaster | reverse complement strand
ACTCCCATATTTGGGGGTCTCACGGCGGGTCTGAGTCTCTTTAGAGGGCGGTGCTCAAACTCTTACCCGTCACGGGGTCAGCCTCCCCACCCGAGGCTGCCCTGTCTTAGGTGGCCGAGACTTATCCGTCCACTCCGTTATTGACTTACCAGACCTTCTATCCGTGGAACGAACACCTTAGTGGGCAGGGACTGTGTATAGAAATGTTTGAGGCTTTACAGGGTGTCTTTACCAGAAGCCCTTGGGTACAGCGGCTGAGGAATCTGTCTACTGGCTATCTCTTTTTTGTTTTGTTAAACAGGCACTGGTCAATGTCCCGTGTCTAGGCTGACTGACATTTCTCCCCAGCCAGCACCAAAGAATGGTGAGCTCTCTGGCTAGGCTACGAGGGTCGCGCACCCACACCTGGCATTCTCAGAATGTGCGCCCCAGGTTGTGGCCACTCGTAATGCCTGTCACCGGGTAATATCACCATTCGTGGTATACCTCTGGCGTATGAGATCAGCTTATTCCCATCGTTGGGATCAATTGACAGCCGGCCTGGAGACAAAAGGATGGAGTTATCTAACTGGCTGTTCTTGGCCTGTCTAGTATGGTACCGGTTATGACTCAAACCCATGGTCGATCGAGCGAATTCCATCTTGGGGGAATAAGCGTTCAAGAACCAACAGTTCAAGACCGTCTCCCTTACCCTACCAGGTGCAATGGAAAGAAGTCCTCCGGGTGCAAGGGCTAAGGGGAACAGAAAGAGAAGCAAACACCCATCCCTGTGCAATGGAGTCATCTCCTAGGGGTGCAAGGGCTGTTTGTCTCAAAATTCAGGTACCACAGCTATACAGACAAGAATCAACCAGGCCAAGACTCCTCACTGACCCAGTGTAAAGGGCAAATGTTCTGGGGTGCAACGCTGATGGCCTAACATTTAGCACCACCACTCGTGGGGAGGAGACTGCTTAATTGAGGCAGTGATAACCACACTGCAGGGGAAGCCCCTAGTACTTTGGAAGCGCCTGTGCAAAAATAGCCTTGTCAAGATTATGTTGAACTCTGAGTTTGCAACCAACCAAAAGATGAATACTAATCCACAACTAGGGTATACCAAACAGGCCTACTCCCACCCACTTAAAAAAGGGAAGAAAAGGAAAGGAGGACAGTCCCTCAGTCAGGGACAGATCCACGTGCGTCGAGTTGATGTTCACCACAGCTGCTCTCAATTTTCTGAATGTCTCACTGAAGTTTTCTGAGCAGTTTCCTGTAAGATACTGAAACAATTTTCTGGACAGATTAGTTACACGAGTAAAGTTTTTATACTGTACACTGGTGATGTAAAGTGTACCCAGTTTTCTCTCACATCTGAATTGGGCTAGTTGAAAGAGGATATCTAATCTCTCTCTCACTAAATCAAGGCGTTGATTAAGGATCATTAGCCCGCCTTTTAGTAGGGTACTGGCAGAGGTTTGAAGGTTAACAGTCTCTGTCACTGTGGCTGACAATTGGGGGTAGTGCCCACCAGAACAGAAGTTGACATAGTAATCTCAGTGGCAGTGGCGGTAACGGCACTAATTAATATCATCGTCACTATGGCTGCAGTTATACCAAAATCTCTTTTTTGTCTAAATAATGACAAAGTGGAAGGAGTCTCCACGGGGATGGGAACCCATTGCGTGACTCTGGCAACCATAGTGCGAGTGAATCTTTAGAATTCCAACACTGGGACATCCAGCAGGTTTTATTGGTACAATTCTTAAAGGTGGAATTTGATAAAATAAACAAAAATACTAGGAACCTGTATCCCTTGGATCAGTACAAGGGCTATCAACAGAGTCTGGAGGGTCTGTCTGGGTGTCACTTTCCAGTATCGCGAGTCGCCTCGTCAGCCGCTCTGGTAGCCAAAACGGATTGTCTTCTTCCTGTGGAAACACACAGACCGCTCCCCTGGCTTTTAATAAAATAGAATCTGGACTTTTTTATTGTCCGGTCAAGATGTCCTTTTATTAGACCATTTCTTTTGGCCTGTCAAGCTGAAAATGAGGTTTTAGCCAATTAATATCTGTTAACAACTTTTGAAAATCACTTTTCTGGAGCAACAAGTACTCTAAAATCTTAAAGCTCATTGTACTAGAGCAAAGGCTTGTAGAAAAACTCCTTTAGAGAGATCAGCCAATAAAATATACAATGAATAATATATACTGAGAGATTCAAATGCTTTAACCTTTTGTATCAAATTTTTTAAGGCCATTAATCATTCTTTGAGGCAAGCTCTTTTAGTGAATGGCTTCATGGGCTCTCAAAAATCACAAGCAATTTTACTTAATGTAAACCTCTCACCTTTACCAGGAGGTAAAGGAACTATATAAAACAATCTTTTAAATCTATAATAATTTTATATGTATTTATTTGAATGGCAGCTGGAGTAGGCAAGTCAGGCTGTAGTGCCCCATTAGTCTTATAAATCTTAAATTTGAACTTTCTCTGTGTAGCCCTGGCTGTCTTGGAACTCACTCTGTAGACCAGGCTGGCCTTGAACTCAGAAATCTGTTTGTCTCTGTCTCCCAAGAGCTGGGATTAAAGGCGTGCGCCACCACCACCGGCTCTAGTGTTTTTTGGATTAATTGAATAACCAACTCTTTTTAGCTGAGTGAAGTATCAAATAAAGCCAAGCTGAAGGCAATCTTGTCCTCTAATAATTGTTAATTAGCCCCAGTATTTATCAATCTTTTAAAACCCTTTTTCTTTTAATTATTAATTTAAGATTAGGTTTTTAGTTACTGATAAGATCTAATACACATCAGAGGAACCAAGGCCATTTTGTCTCTATCACACCCAACAATTTTGGCCTGGCCCAAAAGCTGTTTTGAATTTCTATTGAGTCTGAGGCTGACACCTCCCTAAGGAACAAGCAAGGCAATAAACAAATTCTAGAGAACACCCTTTTTGAGGCGGGACAGGACAATAGGAATGTCTGAAATCTAAGCTCCTGTCTCAACTACTCTGTTATAGTCTAATTTAAATGTAAATGTTTTAATCTTGGCCTATATCCTGAGGCCTGGCCCAAGGATTATCCTTCTTGCACCAAGGACAGGTGTGTCAGGTAACCTTGGTCACCTGGCTGTTGTTTAAGTCTCTGTTCCTGGGACAGTCACTTTAAAAACTATCTAAATTTCTACATTTAAAACATTCCCCATCTCTATGGCTCTGTGCAGTTATGGCCAGAACCTGATTGTATGAGGGTGCAATTTCATTGCAAAGACAAGTATCTAAGTCTGTCTTTGCTTGTATGTTGGTTGAGGGCCGGGTAGGCAGTTTAACCTGATTAACATCACACTGACCTTGTCTTACAAGCACGTTAAGATCTCAGTCTGTATGTCTTAATTTAAATGTAGACGTTCTTAATCTCTAGCAGGCCAGTACTGTATCACAACTTGTTATAAATATTTTTATTTAACTCTACCTGCTGTCCCCCCCCCCTTTCTATAACATGGGCGAATCAAAAAAAAAAAATTAAAATTAAGATTTACAACTGCCAACTTCAGCCAATGGAATACTGGCAGTTTAACTAAATTTTTAAATATCTTTTGTAACATTAGCGTGTAACCATTAATTTTGAGAAGCAAAAGCAAAACCAATTTAAACAATCTATCTTTTCTAAAATCAACACCAAGCAGACCACCCCTATGCTACAAAGTTTTGTTGCTAATTCTCTACACAGGAATGCATGAAGCAGCTTTTAATCTCATTGAAGAGACATTGGTCTAAAATCTTACTTTCTATATACCTGGTTTCTGAACGACTCCAACACTGAGCTAGTTCCACGCCACCTTTCGTTATCAAAGTTGTAAATTTTTAATTACACCCAATAATTTAAGCCAATAGTCTATAACCAAGACATGTAGAACATTTTTATACTTTTAAAACTAATCTGAAACAACAATGAAATGGCTATATATCTTATTTTTAGATCAAACAAAATTTCTTGTCTTTCAAGCTGTAATTTCAAGAGAAAAGCACCTTGTCACAGAGGTTTTTCTAGGACAAAATGACTCTTAGCTTCCTTATAAAACCCAAAATGCTGCTGGTCTCTTTTAAAAGCAGCTTATGTCAACCTCAATTCCTGAAAAGACCTTTTTTAGCTCTCAAAGGTTGGATCAAGCAGTTTTAACAATCTTTCTTTTTGAACACGTAACAAACACAGAACATTTAGACAACGAAACAAAAAGCAAACACAAACACGTGGACATTGGCGCGCCAAGGACAAGCGACAAGGAAGGACTCTAAGAACTACAGAGAATTTCAGGACGTCTCCCGAATTCTCTGCTTCTAGATGAACTCTGAAATAGCCTTTTCATTCTTTTTGCTGACACAGCTCAGAGAGAGGGCACCTGTATTTTTTAAAAACTCTTTCTCTCTCTCTCATATTTAAAATGTAACTTTTTATCTCGTTCATCGGAGATGTAGCGGGCAGCTAATTTAACACTTCAATACCCTGCTTTCTAATTCTTTTTAACCCTGCTCTTCCCGCCTGAAGCAGTTTTTAGGCTGCAGGCAATTTAGAATTCTCTTGACCTATGTTTCGCTGTCACCTCCTAGGCAAAATCCTCATTCACCTAGACTGACTCCCCCAAACCACTCTTCATCTGAGTCCTCTGAGTCGGAAGTTAGCCCCTCTGACTCAGAGCTATCACGCCGTAAAAACCCCGGCTCTTTTACCAGATACAGAGGTTTCTTTCTGAGGCTTACTTTCCTTCCGTCTCTCCCGAGAGTGTTCTTCCTCTCCTCTCTCATCCCCGTGGGTTGGTCCTCGGGGAGGCCTGATTTCTTAAATATGTCCCTTTTCTCTTTTCTATTCTGAATTTTTAAGCGCTTCTTGTTTCTCTCTGTTTCTGACATGTGGGCCCGTAATTCGTCTATCACTCCCCAGCCCGCCGCCATAATCGAGCAGCTTTTCTCATCTTGTAAAACCAGAAGGAAGAAAACTACTAGCACCATAGCGAAAGCCTCTAAAGTTCCTGCCAACTGGGGAGGAAAGTGAACTAATTCAAGTCCAAACCTGTCTCTCAGAGATCATTATCCCGTTCTACGGTTCTGGATTCACTCCACGCGTGGATGGCGAGCGGCGGAGGGTCTTCTAAAAACCTGCCGGCGGCGATAAATTCTCCCGGGTTTTTCGGCACCAAATGTGCGGGGCGCGCGTGTAGTGGTCTCGCCGGCAAAAACATACACACACGCACACACACACACCATACACACACGCACACACACACACACCAGAATCCTTCCGTAGAAACACGTTTATTCCCATAAACCAAAATGGTGGTAGAAGACGACTCCCAGCCCTGGGAAAAGCCCTTATATACCCTAGAGCGGCGTAATCATCTCTGATTGGCCGCAAACTCGTAGTGCGCCAAACGCCGTGGGATGGGCTTAGCCTTGGCGGGCTTTACATGGCACATGCGCACTTTGTTTACTAGGAAGAATTATGGCTGACAGCGCCACCTAGCGATGGCGGACTTTGCCAGCATCTGCCGCGGCTCCTAACAGACAACAAAGTCCGAGAGAATCCCTGCCCAGCTATTAGGAATCCCA
>NW_021610966.1:0-1704 GCF_004785775.1 Grammomys surdaster | reverse complement strand
AACTGAGTCCTGGAGATGCTCAGTAGCTTGCTGTTTTGGCCAGAGCACGATTGGTTGGGACTCTGTTTATATTCCAACCCAGAATTTTGACTCAGATTTGATAACCATTGTGGTAACAGGCTGTGTCCCTTGTAGTCTCAGTGAACACCCCCAGAATGCTCATTGGCCATCCTGTCTCTTCTCAGCTCTGAATGTTCTGTTGGACATATCCTGTGGTGAATGCTCATTTTTGCCATTTATGAATCCTTGTCTGATATAGGCAAGTGTTAAGTGTTGGTGTACAGGAAGGCACAGTGCCCTGATACATACAAGTTGGTGGGAGACTAGTTCTCCTGCTTGTTGCTAAAGCCTTGATGTGGGGCAGTAGCAGGGCTGTCAGTTGACAGTAATACTTACAGGCAGAGTTTCCTGAGCAGGCCACACTGAGTACTTCCTTGGGAAGGTCACATAAGGAGAGTGTCCCAACCTCATTGGTACTGAATTCCACAATAAATAAAAATGCTGGTATTGGAAAGACCACACGTATTTGAATAGTGAATGAAACTTTCTGCCAGCTTTATCATGAATCTAAATTAAGCCTGCTCTTCTAGATAACTGTCCATGTCCTAAAACATGTACCCTCAAAGTTCCTGGGTATTGGGTCAGGGGTCTCACCTATATCCCTGGTTAAGGCAGACCTCCTACTTCCTAGGCCTATCTGACTTTCATGGCTTCTTACAGTGTACACGCAGAGTCAAGGATTTCTGATGATTGGTTTGGTAGAGAAGAAGGAATTGTTGAAATTGCTGACTATGTCTTAGAGCTCCTTAATTTCATTCTGAATGGCAAAGGAGGCTATCAGGGGGCACAGACTGATGAATGAGATGTTCTTGTTCCCATGTTTCTCTTTCCATAGCCTGCAGAGTACCTTCCTGTGCCAACATGACTAGATCATTGGGGAATACTCCATGCAGTAAATACTTTGACCTCTCTAGATTCAATGTGCGGTGTGGATATCGCCTAAGTAGTTTCCTTCACAGAGTATTTCCACAGTGTTC
This sequence comes from Grammomys surdaster, assembly GCF_004785775.1. Classification (NCBI taxonomy): domain Eukaryota; kingdom Metazoa; phylum Chordata; class Mammalia; order Rodentia; family Muridae; genus Grammomys; species Grammomys surdaster. The sequence goes on along the minus strand of NW_021610966.1, from coordinate 667 downwards.
CCTCACACCCACAATTCACCTCACTCAATCCCTCCACCCTTCTGTACACACACATACAGATATGATCTTTCTCACTTCAGTAGAGTCAGGACCCCCCCAAATCAACAGCCCCTTAAACTCCATTCCCCTTCTGGTTTGTGACTTCTACCTGGGGAAAATTGCCAGCTTATCTGCTCCCTTGAAGACAAAACAGCCTGAACACATACCAGGAGTTCTGCTGCGTGCAAGGCTACTGGGTAATAGACACAAGAGTCTGAAAGCATCCGTGGAGAATAGTTACACACAGGTAAACAGCTTGACTGCTCCTCTGAAGACCCAACAGTCTAAAGGCCTCCCAGAAGACACCAAGAAGAGCCACTGTAGCCAGATCAACAGGTCACCAGTGTACATGACCCTCTGAGGATCTCACAGTCTGAAGCCCCAGCCAGTGCCAGTGGTCTATCAGGAGCCCTGAAGCAACCCAGGGACACACAAAAGTCAAGCTCCAGATAGAGACACCAAGACTAGCAAACACCAGTTATAACCAGATGGCCAGAGACCAGTAGAAGACCATAAGAAAAGACGACAATATATTTTGTATCTTCAGAACACATTTCTCCCACCACAGCAAGCCCCAGATACACTAACACACCTAAAAAATCAGGAAAGTGACCTAAAATCTTATGTC
>NW_021610965.1:0-1613 GCF_004785775.1 Grammomys surdaster | reverse complement strand
ATTGAAAGATACTGTCTTTGGATGTTTTGTGGAGCAACAAGCACTCTGTAAACTGTTAAAGCTCGATGTATGAGAGCAAAGGCTTGTATTAAAACTCCTTTAGAGGGATCAACTAATATGCTAATTGTGTAACAAAAGGAAGGTGTTCATCAGGGTTTGGTTGATCCCAGATAAATCTCTTACTGAGATTTCTATTATATGTCTGGTTTTTGAGTGACTCTAACTCTAAATTACCAGTCTTAATCCAGCTTTTTGTTATCAAAGTTATAAATTTGTAATTATATCAATAATATACCCAATAACATATAATCAGTACATATAGAACATATTTATATTTTTAATACCAATCAAGAATAAAAACAAAAGCACATCTAAACAAAATTTTCTTACCTTTTTAGCTGTAATTATAAGAGAAAAGCACCCTTTCATTTATCTAACTGGGATAAACCACTGTTGGCCTCCTTCCAAGAGCCGCTTATGAAAACAGTTAACTCTTCCCAAGGTTCTTTCTGCCAGTGCCTCTCTCCCAGCCTCAGAGCAGGGTAAATTATCAGCTTTTGCTGTGTAAATTGAGATTGCTTCCCAAGCAAGTTTCAAACTAAATCGAGCAAGCAGTTTTAACCAGTTTTTCTTTCGAACATGAAACATAGAACACAACAATCACTCAGACAACAAGACAAAGACATACAGTTGACACGCATGGACAATATTGGTGTGCCAATGACAGACAATAGACAGAGGAAGTAGAACTGAGAATCTCTCCTAGAGAGAGCCAGAGAGACTAGGGTGTCCCCCAATCATCTCTTGCTTCTCAGGAGGGCTCTGTAATAAGCTTTTTGTTTTTCTTTTGCTAACACGACAGAGAGCAGGCAACTCCTTTCACTTTTTCTCTCTCTCATTTTCAAGGTTTAACTTCTTATCTCCTCCTTAGGAGGTATAACATTTTTTATCAATAGTCCCCTCATGGGAAAACAACACTAATAAAAGTAAAGAATTTTTAAAGATTTTTTTCCTAACTCCTTTTCTTAATCCTAACTCATTTTCTTAATCCTAACTTGTTTTTTTTAATCCTAACTCATTTTTCTTAATCCTAACTTGTTTTCTTAATCCTAATTCATTTGTTTATCCCTAATTCTTTACACCCAGGGTGATTCACTTCTTGAGTGTCACAAGATGCCTGTCCCGAGGGACCTTTTACCTCAAGGCCAACACCACTCCTATCCTCCCAAGGAATGTCCCACAGTTGGGTGGACTGTGGTATACTTCTAACTGGGAGTGCTCTCAAGCAACTCGGGGGTTGGGGGAGTGAAACATCTCACTTGGGTGCTCCTTTGGGGGAGTCACCATAAAAAGTGCTCCGAGCGAGCGAGTGCCTCCATGCACTCCAGGCAGCCACCCTCAATGTTCCCGAAAACCTGGTAGGCCTACCTTCTTTGGGGGAGTTGGCATACCATTTCTGTGATCTCCTCGAGCCCCACTTTGGGTGCCAAAATGTCCTGTCCAGCAGGACATTAAACAGGGGTCCGGGGAGGTCACCTGAAAGAGGGCGGAGGGGCACAGAAGCAGGCAAAGATTCAAGGAAGTCACTACATGTCTATAATCTGATCAGATCA
>NW_021610964.1:0-1141 GCF_004785775.1 Grammomys surdaster | reverse complement strand
ATATGGGTCTTACTTAGGGTTTACTTACTGTGAATAGAAACCATGACCAAGGCTACTCTTTTTGTTTTTTCAAGACAGGGTTTCTCTGTGTAGCCTGGGCTGTCCTGGAACTCACTCTGTAGACCAGGCTGGCCTCCAACTCAGAAATCTGCCTGCCTCTGCCTCCCAAGTGCTGGGATTAAAGATGTGTGCCACCACCGCCTGGCCAAGGCTACTCTTAGAAAGCCAACATTTAATTGGGGCTGGCTTACAGGTTCAGAGGTGCAGTCCATTACCATCAGGGCAGGAACATGGCAGCATCTAATCAGACATGATATAGAAGTAGCTTAAGAGTTCTACATCTTTATCTGAAGGCTGCTACCAGAATACTGGCTTCCAGGCATTTAGAATGAGGGTGTTAAATCCCACACCAGCAGTGACATACAGTGACACACGTACTCCAACTCACCACTCACCACATGTTCCTATAGTCCAATCCCTTTGCCAAGCATATACAAACCGTCAAAATATGGAGTTGTATTTTTTAAAAAATTATAAATATTAATTTTTTTTATGTAAAGTAACTATTGAAGGTTTTTTTTGTATTTGGTATCTGTCATACTGTAAATCACCAATGATTTAAAGAAAAAACAGAAAATAACAACAAAATAAATTATAGACACCAAGCCCCAAGCCAAAGTTAGTAATTATTACATGTTAAATCATCTGATCAATAATAGTGAGGAAAGATAATCAATGTTTTTTTACCTGTGGAAGGAGAATTGGTCCTAGATAATCTTTCATTCATCAGTGGCTGCACATTTAAATAATTTTATGTATATAGAAATTTTAGGAAGATTGTCATTATGGTTTTCATATGCTTGACAGGGAGTAGCAAGATTAGGAGGTGTGGCCTTGTTGAGGGAAGTGCATCACTGTTGGGGTGGGCTTTGAAGCTCTGATCAGTACAGAAGAGCTAGGTTTCTCCTAGATGATTTGAGATCAAGATGTAGAAATGTCGCCGGGCGGTGGTGGCACACGCCTTTAATCCCAGCACTTGGGAGGCAGAGGCAGGCAGATTTCTGAGTTCGAGGCCAGCCTGGTCTCCAGAGTGAGTTCCAGGACATCCAGGGCTACACAGAGAAACCCTGTCTTGAAAAAA
>NW_021610963.1:0-2542 GCF_004785775.1 Grammomys surdaster | reverse complement strand
TACAATAAGTCTGCAAAAGGTTAGGGCACAAAAGATACAAATCAGAACTAAAACAGCCTGTTTATATTAAGGATATTCTGACATCAGAATGAAAAACAGATGATTTATGCTCTGGGAGGGTTATGCCTATATTTGCACAGGAAAAGAAAAGCTGTGGCTCCCTTCCAAGTTGATAAAGATCAGATATGATAAAGGGAGACCTCCTGAAGACCTTGGTTATGGAGAAGAACAGGGAGACTAACACAATCAACAAGATAGATGCTGCATTATGTGGTGATGTTTATGTGTTTGTACATGGACACAGCTCTGGAAGCAGCTGAGACTAAAATGTCTATACACACCCAATAACACTTCTTCCTTACAAGATTCTCATGACTTGTTATCACATACAATCCTTTAAGATGGCATTGATGAAAATTTATGTTGCAATTTGATTATGTGATCAAATTAACTTCTGAAGAAAATCAGTTGTCTTTCTTTATTGATCTTCATTAACCAATCTGGGTGCTCTGCATGCTGCATATGAATGTCTTTACAGAATTATATGTGGCTTGTAAGTTTAGTATACTGCAGGATGAAGAAGAGAAGGACAGCCATGACAAAATCCAGACTCTGGGATGCTGAGGTCCTGTGACCTTTCATTCTGGCTCCTTGTTTGTTTCTGCCTCAACTCCACTGAAGCTGTTTCTTCTAAAGACTTGCTTCCAGAACGTTTCGAGAACATCTAGCTCACATATCCAATATTTCAGACTGCTGTTTGTCAGCTAAGATGCCAGCTAACCAATGAACTTGCTCAGCACACTGACTGGAAAGTAAATGATATCAACTGGCCTTCCTTTGATCAAACCTGTTTTCCTACTCCCCTATGGGGCGACAGAAGAGAATTCCTTATCAAAATGTAGCTAGAAGCAGACAAAAGTTCATTGTCCCAATCATTTATGTTGGGGTGAAAGGTTCTGGTTACTTTATGCATTGTGGTATGTTGTCATTTTAAGGAATATTTTACAAATTTTGAAGCTTTAAATAGGGAGGAAACTAGAGAGCATAGACTCAGGAATTTCTGACTTCACTTTCCTCTTCTCTATCTTTCTTTATTAGGTAAAAAAAAAAAAAAAGGTGGGGAGATAGCAGAGAAAAGGGTGGGTAAATTAATATCATAGAAATAAGGAATGAACAAATAAGGATAGGATATCAAATTTACTCTTCAACAAAACATTGTATGGCCATACCTTACATTGGTGGAAAACTTTACAATTGATATAGAGTTGAAGTAATAATTTCTTACATTGGTACATAATTTATTTTGTACAGAATTAAGGTTTTAATTGGTATGAATTTCATATATTGATATAATATATTGAATTAATATTGTTACTCTTAGATATTGTGCCTATGCAACACATTTAAGAATACAAAACTTAGACCCAGTTCTTCTTTAACTGCTGTTAAAAATGAATTGTAGATAGTTGAGCAATAAAAGGTAATGGCCAGATGTTGAGGGCCATCGGCCACAGTCGACTGGGTTCACCTGAAAGAGAGGCTGGGAATGGGAGGAGGGTGGGGAGAGATGAAGCCAGGACAAAGGTTTCTGATCGAGGCTCAATGCTTTAATGTTCAACTTTCAATTTAAAGGGGAAAGCCCACCCCCACCCGCAGAGTTCCTTCTTGCTTCAGTTGGCTGGGGGTGAGCTGAATCCATCCTGCTGGAGGTAAGAGGAATCCATACTTAATTGTGGGCTGGAGATGTCTCAAAGCAAGCTCAGCAGAAAGTCTATTCTTCTCAGCTTGTGTACCAGGCTACAGGGCAGCCAAGTAGGCTCTAAGGCTGGCAATGCCAAGGCAGCCAATGCCTCCAGAGTCCTATTGTTTGGTCTATTGTGGTAAACAAGGTCTCTCAGGTCTGCTCAAGACTGGGAGAAGGGCACAGCCAGATAGCAAACTTGTTGTTCTGAGTTAATTATAAAAGGGTGTTTTTGAGATATTTCAATTAGAAATGATTGAGAGTAGTCAAAAATTAAAAATTCAGATATATTTTATCTAGGTAGGTAGTTTTCAAAGGCATCAGAAGTCCACAGATTACAACAGTTAAAACCATTTTATTATTAAAGATCATCTGACTAGAGACATACCTGCTTCTGACAACATCCCATCCTTCATATGAAGATGAAAATGAGCATCATTGGTGTTGCTCCAGTTGTGGCAAGATAGGCACCAGAGAATAAATGACTTAATTCATCTACAGACAAGAATACTGCTCATGAAAAGGACACACTGTAAAGAATAGTAAACTGATAACTCTGCCAAGAGAGGGTAAGCAGTCCTTCAAGATTCTGCTTCACAAAGGTCTGTCAGATGATCATGGGCCAGAAGCCTGAAGCACCAATGTTTTGAGGAATGAGGGACTGTCCAGGTAGTCAGCCATTGCTACAAATTTGATGATTTTTGAAATTTATATTTTTGTTTCCTATAATTTCAGGTAATATTTAAGTTATACTCACATTTTCTTATGAGGGCTGAAGACTGTTTGTAGTCTCATGGCCAG
>NW_021610962.1:0-1482 GCF_004785775.1 Grammomys surdaster | reverse complement strand
ATGGTCACGCTGAAACTGGAGCTGTAAGGTGAAACCCAAGCTCCTTTTATAAGAGCCCAGAGGTTCCTCAGTGAGCCCTGTGTGATGCCTGTTGAGGAAAGCAGCTATAAGTGACTGGAACCAGCACAAGACACAGGTGAAAGTTTCTTTTATACAGCACAAGTGGATTATTGTTTGCAAACCTGAAAAGAGTTGGACATAAAGAAAGTCAATTCAGGAATGGAAATTTTTGCAGTTGGATTTTTGGATTCATTTGAAGGAGTATCATCACTGTGAAGTTGTGAAATGTTTATATAGACCCCATGATGTTGTACATATGTGATCAGATGTTAAGCTTTCATTTGATGCTCGAATGTATTTTAGAAGTTCAGGAAGAGAAAAGGACATTTAGGATTCTGAACTTTGTTGAGTCTGGACTAGACTATGGGTATTTTGGGATTGGATACTTTCTAAGGTCCTTTGGCTTGAGCCGCCATAGAAAATGGTTTTGATTGTTTCACTATGCTTAGCCTACATGAATTTAGCACTAATCAGATATGTGTCCTTTTGAGGATGGGGTCGCATTGTCATAGGAAGTGTGTCAGAATGGAGGATTCTTGAAAATCTCAGGTCAGGACAGCTTGGTTAAAACCATCCTCCTGGCTGCCTATGGAAGACAATAACCTGCATTCCCTGGCGCCTTTAGCACTATGTCATCCTGGATGGTGTCCGAATTTCTGCCATCATGATAGTGGGAGGAATCTTTAAGTTGTAAGTCAGCCCAAATTGACTGTCATCCCCCATAAGAGTTGTCTTACTCATGGGGTCTCTTCTCTGTGATGAATCCTTAACTAACATAGAAGTAGGTACCAGAGACTGGGTTATCATTGTGATACGTCTGTCCATGTTGTTATTTTTGTTGGAAATTCGATTCTGGCAGTTTGGATGCTTTAAATGGAGCTTAATATGCTGATGTATTAGCAGCAGGGAAGAGAGTGGTGCTCATAGTGATTTTAAATTAGGGGTCTTAGCACAGTAGATTTCAAAGGAGAGGAGTATTAATGTGAGACTTAGAAAATATCTTTTGTTATTTTCGTGAAGAATGGGGCTTCTTTGTGCGCTTGTCTTCAGAGTATTATGGAGGCTAAGTAAAAGAGATCTAAATAAATACAATTAATAAAGGGAGCCTCAAAGAGCCCTAAATTAGACTTTGTTCTGTTGTTCACTCTCATGGGAAACATTTGAAGAAGTTGAGTAAAATGGGAAACAGAAAGTCCAAAATGGAGGGGTTCAAATATAGTGTTCACAACAGGGTATCAGGAAGTAGAATGGAGTTAAATCATGTAACCACAGTTACTAAATGGAAGTAACTGAGAATTGACCAGAGGGGAATATACTCCCCAGCTAGGGGTTCTCCTTGTAGATTTTCAGTTGAAAAAGGCATGGTCTATATTATGTAGGCCTTTTAATGCTGCAGATTTTTTTTTCATTTGGACAAAAAAA
>NW_021610961.1:0-5934 GCF_004785775.1 Grammomys surdaster | reverse complement strand
TTCAGCATGCTGATGTTCTGCAGTGTCTGGATCACCTTCCTCCCTGTCTACCACAGCACAAGAGGGAAGACCATGGTAGTTGTGGAGGTCTTCTCCATCTTGGCTTCTAGAGCAAGGTTGCTAGGGTGTATATTTGTCCCAAAATGTTATGTTCTTTTAGTTAGACCAGATTCAAATTTTCTTCAGAAGTGCAAAGCGAAATTTCACTATTGAAACTTTGATAGTTTTAAGTGTTAGATGGTACTCAACCTCTTTCTACTTTGTCATAACAAAAGTACTACTAAATCATACAAAACAATTAAGTAATATACTAAGATCTTATGGACACAGCAGGATAACACTGCCTAATTAAATACCAGTGATTAAGGCTTGGTGGAAAATGAGTTCATTCATGAAATCACAAACCTAAACATTGAGAACAGGGACTCTCAATTGGGGAATGGCTGCCATCATTTTGACATGTGTATGTGTGTAAGACATGTTCTAAATTATTGATTAATATAAGGTGATCCTACTGTTTGTGAACACTTCCACATCTGGCAAGTTGTTGTGGGCACTGTAAGAAATAGGATTATAGAGAACATAGATGGCAACAATAAGCATTATGACCTGGACCCTAATTGGGCCCTGCATCCATGTTCTTGTCTTGGCTTCTTTCAATTAACTGTGACCAACGTACATAGGGAAATCAACACATTTCTCATATATTCCTTTTGACCATGGTGTTTTGTTACAGCAACAGAAACTAAGACATTAGCAAAATGGTAAATTGCCTCATGAGGAATTTGGAATATCGTAAATTACTGACACAACAAAAAAACCAATTCGAAAAGGAGAGACAAGGGTGAATGTTAGTAGAGTGTGGAGCATAATTACAGCACTACATATTGTTGATGGCCACCACAAGGAGCAGGATTTTGAGCAGCTTTACAATGTATTATAAAGATGTTAAGAATATCAGGTAACATATTAAGAAGGGTACAATATATGAAAAGGACCGTGGGGTTCAGATTGTGTCTGCAATACAATGCTTTTATACTTTATATGAAAACACAGCATTTTAATATGAAATTAATGTGTTTCATTTAGTGAGAAATATCAATAGTGAGAATAATATACACAATACCTTTATCACAATAAAGTCAGTGAAGTCTGTGAACACTTAATTCACTCTAGATGAATGGCATCATTATAAATTTTATGAGTAGGAGTAATGAAATTTTATTTGAGTTTAATATTACACACATGAAAACAGACACACACAAAGACACACATTATTATTTTGAACATCTGTTGTTGAACTCAGTGTCATTTTCCCCTCAAAGTATTGTTTGTTGCTTTATTTTTAACTGCTATTTTGTAATTTGTTTTTTACATTATAGTTTAATTGTTCTTTCTTTACATTTTCCTTCTCTACAATATCCTTTGTACTCCTTCCTGCAATCCTAAAATGTACATGGCCTCTTATTTAATTAATTGCATTGGTTTATATTCTGATTGCTTATCATTTAGTAATACATGGCTAATCTTTTTTCCATTTCTTGGCTATGTCAGCCACTTATATTCTCTGATTTACATTTTCCTGCAAATGCTTATGCAGGCTAAAAGTTTGGAAACTTTCTTCCATCAAGTTTGGTATGCTCACTGTTGTGTTCCTTCTGAGATCGTATGGTGGGGGTAGTGTTGGTGTGACTTCATGGTCTACCTATGCTCTTTCAAGAAGATTTGCATTCACAGGCAAGATTCTCACTTTTTGATTCTCAAGGTCTTTCCCACTATCTTCTTCACTTTTCCCTGAGCATTGGATGAGGGAAAATATTATAAGAGGGTACATTGCTTGTTTTTAAATGTACATGTAGAATTGAAGGAGTCTATATGGTGTGAGTCACACTCAGTCTTTATTCTCTTTACTTTTTCATCTGGTAGCACGTTGTGTACTCTCTAGCAACTTGAATTCAAGGCATCAGAGGTAAGGCTTCCAGTTGGGAACCAGTCTTTGTCTGATGAATTAAGTCAGGATTGTCTTCAAGACTATCTCCTTACCACCAGTTTCTGTAGAGGAACAATATCACTCAAGACTTAGAGATCTGCTTGAGAAAACATGTCAATGAAGATAAGGGGCCAAGGTGTTGGGTAACTTCAAGGAAACAGTATCATTAAAACACAAAAGAACTGATGATTGCATGAACGCACAAAAATTTTCTCATTCACAAGAACTGCACATGTTCAATTCATATAGTATCCCACTACTAAGTATGAGGCCTGGACAACTGCAAATATATTATAAATGAAGAATAGGTGGTGGTGTCTTTCAAAGAACATTTTTCTGTTATATTGAAGTTCAATATGATTACCATTCATGTTCTCTATGTTGGTGTTATATCACCTGACAAAGAAATTGATGATGCAATACAAAAATATTCACATAAATGCATTATTAAGAAAATAAAAATAAACCAGTCATGATAGAATACTGTTTTGAGCAGCTACTCATGTTGCCTTAGCTGCTATTTATAACTACCTTCGTCTAGTTCTCATTTTGTACTTCCTTTATCCTCCTCTACTGTTCCCTCAGCAAATTGTAAACCTTTTCCTAGAAGAGTGACCCATACTTTTATTTCTGATATATCTGTGGCCTTTGTCACTCTGTATGGATTAGGCTGTTGGATTTTCGAGTATTCTTTAATAAAAAACTTTGTAGAACCAATAGATACCCTAAAGGATCTCCTGCACTCCAGACATAAATTGTGTAACACACTTTGGGGACCCACTGTCATACTTCCCTGACTTTGAAATAAGTTTGTTGGTCCGATGCAATAGTGTGTTGAATACGATGATAGTGAATAAAGGACTCTCCAATTGCATATAAGGCATTCTGTAATATTGTGGTTTTGGGAGAAACATTTATATGAAGGAAATATAACTCCACAGACAGAAATATATCTGCTCCAGTAAGGAAGAAGCATTATCCTTTTAGAGAGGCAGGAGTCCAATGTAGTCAACCTGCAACCAAGTCATTGGCAGGTAACCCTGGGGAAGGATCACATGTGAGTGGCTCAGTCTTGGTCTCTCCTGTTGATAGATCTGTGCCTCAAGCATTCCAGCCTGGAGAGGGTAGTGGCAGGGCACAGGGTAGGACCCTGGTGGTGGCTTTAAAGTCTGTGGGTCTTAGAGCTTTCTGGCTCTCTGACCTGTACTGAAATGCTGATGATAACTTCTAAAAAGTCCTAAAAACTTCTTCTGAGGGTAAAATATTGCAGGCTTAGGTGATTAACACCTGTAGCCTAACAGCAGAGGATTAGGCAAAGTGGCCTTTGTTCTATTTCAGAACTGCTGGGCCTGAATTATGCCTGCTAGTCTGAGGTCCCAGGAAGAAAAAGCACTTAAAGAAGTTATTATACAGTTTATTACTAAGTGTAAAAAGTTTCCTATGAAAGCTTTCTAAGGGGAAAAGTAGAAATGTCCTAAGTGGGGAAAAGGAAAACATTCTAACAAAGGAAAAATTCTAAGTGGAAAAATTCTAAGCAGGGGAAAAGGAAAGGAAGTACGAATGGCTCCTAAGGAACCACTACATCTATGACTACTCTACTACTTTGTCTTTTTCTTCAGTACTTATACATCTTTCAGAGTACGTGATCACATGCTACAAAGTTCATCACAAGTTCACACCAAAATTCAAATCATAGTTTGAAATAGACGTTTACAACAGAGAATGTTTATACATGCATATCCATTAGGAGCAATTATCTAGCTAAACATCTATCACCTGTCTAGCTCCACAGGTTCACTGAAGGTTTAAAACTATAAGTAAGAAATTAGGGAAGTTTTGTATAGATAAACCCAGGCAATATTTTCTCTTCTGTCCTAACACGTACAATACACTGTGAGTTCCCTTTTAGTGACCTTTGGTTAATTGTTTTACAACCTTATTGGAATGTGCTCTGAGCAGAAGAGAGTATGGCTACTATCTAAGGGCAATTAACTGATGACACTCAGGTACTGGCAGAGTTCTCATTGCACTTTTGACTGTCAGAAAAGGACATAATAGCAGCCTCACTATCTAAGAGCTTAATAAGCACAGAAATAACTTTAGGAATTCTTATGGGATCATCATTAAGACTTAAGAAGTCATCTACTTGTCTATATAGCATCACTATGAGACAGTACATCTTCATAGATTTGCAGAGATCTGTTCCCAAGAGGTGAACTATTGCTTAGAGATTGATATCTATGTTTAACAATATAATAATAACAATAATAATAACAAGAAAAGCATATTAATCTTAATCATAATCAGGAATCTTTCCTAAAATGGATTCTCTTAGGGAATTACATAATAAGAGAGAACCTGTAGCAGATTATATAATAATCTGACGCACACCATCTCAGGAAGATCACCTGCTAGTATTCAGCTTGTCCTGTTATGGCTCCTGACATAATAAACTTATATGAGGACATCAGAGAGAGATTCCAGATTAAGTGAGGAGTAGAAAACCAGATGTCTTAGGTTCTGTAGGACAAGACCTGGCACCCGTACTCACATGAAGACCAGGCGATAGTAGATTCTTTTTATCCTTGATATTACAGAACCAGGCTGGAAATGCACAAGGTTTCTTGTCCCACAGATTGACTCTCTCATTCACTGTCACTTTCAGTAATGAGATTCTTTCTAAGGATCTTCACAAGAACAAAGCATTGGAAGAAACTCTTCTTCAGTATGCTATGAGATCGCCAAGAGTAAAAGACCAGCATTAACTAACCTTCTTAATCTTGTAGATGCTAGACACATTCAAGCTGATGCATGTTAACCCTGACACAGGCTCTATCCACTCCCCCTACTAGTAAGGTTCCTCCCAAAATTGCTTTCCCAGATGTTCACCTTTCTCTTATCCACATCCACAATAAGGAGGGTTTTCTGAATTGTATATGTCATCTCATGGGCCTAATCTGCATTGTTATCCTAGATGTGAGGTGACAAATCTGTTTCGAACTGACAATCAGTGATCCTGTGGCTGGTTCCTCAACTCACAGGTGCCTTGTATGAATGTGTGGCAGCCTAAGACAATTAGCATGCCTGCCTCATGTACTGGTCACTAGAAGTTTACAGAATTTTCCATCTTTGATTGGGAAAGATCTAGCACACTTGGTTGGAAGGACAAAATTCAACTGTTGTGTGGGCAGGTGAGATGTGTTCTCCGTTAACAAAATTTGTTGCAGTCTCACAGTACGCACATAACAGCTTCAAACCTGGTTAACTCAAATTCTGGTAGAATCAGTTGCCTGCTTTTCATCTATGTGGGATTTGTATGTGTGTGGTACAAAGATATTTAGCAGGCCAAACACCCACATGTTATTAATTTTTCTTAATCAATAAATGTTAGAATTTTAATTGTTATGTTCTATATAAGTGTTTATTTTATTCACCTTTCCAGTGTAGATTTTATCATGTGTACTACTCTTTATAGGATGTTTTTCTCTTGCATTCTTATTTAATTGAAAAAGATATTGACAGGAATGATCATTTGTAGAGTTTTTGTTTAATGTGGGTAAAGACCTGATCTGATTCACAAGAACTTTACAATTAGACTTAGTGCCCATGTTTATAACCCCAGCACCCAGGAGTTGGAGCAGAAAGAAAAACATTGAAGAATATCTTCAGGCAGGACACAATTAGTTTGAGATCATCTTGCATCACAGTTTATAACTAAATACATATAGTGAGAACAGCACATAGGCCTTTCCTAGCATCAAATAGTAACACTTGTCAGATGGCTTCTCAATAGTTTTCCAGGGACTTCCCTAGAAATGGATGTCCTTCATAGTCTATGGTACTCTTCTCTTCTTTCTTTTCGGTCTCAACTCACTGTGAATATTGTATGATGGAAGAGGATTTTAAATATCCTAAACTTTGTGTTGTTAACCTAAACTTTTTAT
>NW_021610960.1:0-1196 GCF_004785775.1 Grammomys surdaster | reverse complement strand
TTTACCTCTCTATCCTGGTTATGGAGATTTCTTATGATTCTGGGCTCATAGTTTGGACAGCAAGTCAGTCAGGCTATGGTAAAGGGAGCTCCTATTGGAAGAAGCTGTTTACTTGAGGACACGTCTGTAACAGTGAACAAGAACAAGAAGCTAGTCTACCACCAGCATGTGATCCTTAGCTGGGAAACAAGCCTACTGTACACAACCTTGGAACTTGCTAAGCCAGATTAGATAATAGGCCAAGAAGCCTGATTCCAAGATCAGTTTAAGAGAGGAAAGCATATCACCGACTGAGCTGTCTATATGCTATGCCAGTATGAACCTATCACATTCCAGATTTGATTTTTTTTATACTTGGGAAATATACTGGGGTATTTTGATATTAGCAATGACTTGGAAACCAAACCGATTACTGCAATATACCATGCTCCAATTGTGTGAACATAAATATTTTGTGTGTTTGAGAGTGTGCCCTACCATAGCCATAGACATACAGGGGTATACACATTTTTTTTTCATAACCATCACCTTATAGTTCAGTGCCTCTCCTTGGGAATATTTTCCTTTAACACAATCTTGCTGATTATAGGACAAGGGCAGTGCCCACGGATTTCTTGTGAGATGGTTTCTCTGGGTATTTGCAGATAAAGGGATTGACAAGTGGAACCCAGGCAGGTTCCTGCACTGGAGATATAATCATAGCCTTCACTTCAATTCTTGACAGGTTTCCCATAAGGCATCTACATGGTTTTCTAGGGAGCTTTCCTCTCTCTTGAACTCAGATTCAGACATTCATACAATGTTATTATTTCTTAGTATAATATACCTGGACTATTGGAGAAATATGGTGTGCTTTTTTTTTTTTTAACTCCAGTAGAGTGTGTAGTTCAGAGTTCAGTTTCTAGCAGTTTTAAAAGCTGAGAAAACAATCCAAGCCCTGGTGGTCTGTGACACTTGGGGAGGCAGGAAATGGCCTCAGCTGATGGGTCATGCTGGATTGTGCAGCTGAATAGAGCTGGTGTGGGAGGGATAGCTGAATTGACAAATCCTTACAGGCCTTTGGTCCTTCCATACATAGGTCTAAATGCTCCAGCAGAAACTCAACCATGGCCCAGACCAGGACAAGAACTCCCACAGAGAGACCTGCTATGTGTGGTGCAGTGAGTGTGTGCAGCAAAGGCACCACTATTGCATCT
>NW_021610959.1:0-1266 GCF_004785775.1 Grammomys surdaster | reverse complement strand
GGTTCTTTGTCCATCACTAGCTGAATTGTTCTTGCTGTTCTCCAATTGCAGTACAAAAAATGCACCAGAGACAGTACCAGCTTCATATACCCAGAGCAGTGATTTTGTGACCTTGGGACATTGGACAAAGTCTGTAAATGTTTCTGTTCCTTGAAACTTGATCAGGGGCAGGGATGTTGGCATCAAACAGTGTAAGTCAAACATGTATGGAAACTCTTAAAGTGCACAGTTCCTAAGGGAACTCTTCTGTTCCCACCCCAAAGAAATCAGCCCAAGAGGTCAACAATTGCTGAGACAGACAGGACCCTATCCAGTGACATTTGTCTTAGTTTGCAGCTAAGGCAAATTAAAAATAGTGAGATTAATTAAAATGAAAATAATTTATAATCAATTAGAAGAACAGCAAAGTAATCTGAAAACTGTAAAAAGCAAAAAACATGCTTTAAGAGTAAAAAAAAAATTTAGTAATCTTCACTTACAACATCACACTTAATAGCTTTCCACAGCCCTCTCAAAGCTCTGTGAGTTTGATAGTAGTGATATTTTGGATAACAAGGAAATGAGGCACAGAGAATATGATGACTCTCTTAGAGACACCATCCAAACAAAGATTTGTGGATTTTTATCACACTGAAAACAACAGCTGCTTCCCTGCACCCTGAAAAAAAAACTACACAGAATAATTCACACAACTTAACTGGAGCTATAATGGCCGAAAATAAGGGCAGGAACCAAAGCTGCTGTCACAGAGAAATAATTCTCCCCATTCTCTATTTGGTATTTAAAAATAGGAGAGAACGTGCTTGGGTTGAATCTGAGATAATGCTCTACACTTTGTGAAGGCTCTCCCAGAGTGTCTCCTTCGAAATAAATTTGAACTGCCCTACAAAGGTTTCTTTTTTGTATTCTTGAAAACTCCTTTTTAATGGCCTGCGTGGCATCAGTTATGCCCCTGAGCTGTAATGAAGCTCTCTGCAAGTCAGCACACACAAGTCAGGAATAAATCTCACCAGAGAGGAAAGTGCCTGAACGTTAATAGGTTTTAATCCAAGGTAAGCAAACCTCTTGAGCTGCTACCATGTGCTTTTAAAAACCTAAATATCATGAAATTTTCATCAATTTTCCCTCGCCTGCAAATCAGTTTGGGTCCAGAGACAGCCAAGGAAGGATCAGAAAAGGAAATCTCAATGCACACTACTCCCCAGGAGCACACCTTGACGAGTTTACAAGCACCACCCAGGCAAAACCAAGTAATAATTGATGGGG
>NW_021610958.1:0-1378 GCF_004785775.1 Grammomys surdaster | reverse complement strand
CTAGAACAGAAATTCCAGAAGCTGATACATGGACTGAGTAATAAAGGTAAGTTTAAGACATGGTCACAAGGCATAGAGGGAACAATAGAACTAAAGGTTTAGAATTTTATAAGTCATGATAGGCAACAGAGAGAAAAGAATGAAGGCTGGAAACAGGAGCTGGAATAGCGCTAGATAAAAGGATTCAACAATTCACAGATCAGATTGAAGAGAGAGCTGATACAATAAAATTTGGAAGCAAATACTACAGGATAATTTACTAAAGCTAGTAAAACAAACAAGATGGATGATACAATATCAGAATTAAAACATCAAGAGAAGCTAAAATGATGGAAGCTTGGCCTAGAACAGAAGGTACAAGAATGTATAGAGCATTTTCTCTTTTTTCTCATGTAATGAGAAAATGGCAATGCCTCATGTAGCTCAACCTTCCTCATACTTTGTAGTTTGGATGCTCTTTGAACCCTTGATCCTCCCTCTGCTGTACATGGTCTGAAAGACAGCCCTGCAATTCATTTCAGGCTGGGTCCTGACTCAAGAGTGAGACAGAAATCAGACCAGTGAATAATTGTATACAATCTCCCGGAACTCTTTTTTTTTTTTTTGGTGGGGGAGGGGCATTAAAAATAAAGAAAAACCTGTGTAAGAATTGAGTTCATCTTTGAAGCTGGTGTGGCCAAGTCACTAGTACAATTCACTGAGAACCGAATGCTTTCAAGTAGTCACATATAAAAACAGGCTTTTCACTCATAATAATCTTTAGATAGTAATAAGAAAGTACGCAGAGAGGAAGTGAATATGTATTATCCATGAGGATAAAGGAAACAATATAATCCATTACAGGAATAAATTTGTAGTACAGGAGAATTCCATAATGTACACCACAGGAAGTATTGCACTCAGGGAGTAATCTCACATCTCAAACACCTACAAAACCTTCTTAGTATAAAATCATAAGAATTAAATGTTCAGTAGCAAAGGATTTTCATTATCCTCTCTACAGGACAAATTCATGATAAAATCCCTCAGAGAAGTGGGAAGTGATAAAATACAGCCTTAAGCCGGGCGGTGGTGGCGCACGCCTTTAATCCCAGCACTTGGGAGGCAGAGGCAGGCGGATTTCTGAGTTCGAGGCCAGCCTGGTCTACAGAGTGAGTTCCAGGACAGCCAGGACTACACAGAGAAACCCTGTCTAGAAAAACCAAAAAAAATACAGCGTTAATAAGAAAAAACACCCATCCATCCATCCATCCATCCAACCATCCATCAATAAAGATACCAATAAAAGTTAATTAATTATAATAAAAGACAAACATACAAAAACAAAAACTATAAAAACATGGACATGAGCCCCAATTGTCTAGACCTGGATTTCCTA
>NW_021610957.1:0-1446 GCF_004785775.1 Grammomys surdaster | reverse complement strand
CTGTCTGAAATTACTTCCTTGTTCTAGCCTAATATTTAGGGTCCTGCCTGACATTACTCACAGACTCAAGATGTAACTCACAGATAACATGAAGCTAAAGAAGAAGAAAGACCAAAGTGTGGGTACTTTGGTCCTTCGTAGAAGGAGTAACAAAAAATACACAGGAGCAAATAAGAGATAATATGTGGGGCAGAAATTGGAGGAGAGACCATAAGGAGACTGCCCTTTGGGATGGAGGTTTTTGAAAGGTCAATATGTTTTCTGGTTAAGAACTGGCTATATATGTCGGAATATCCGTCAGGTATCCCTACAAGGGAAACCATGCATTTCACCATGCTCCCAGACTTCAGGCTCCTGACACAAGGGCGAAGATCTCCACTGATCCATGCATTTCATTCACATAGGTCAATGAACGTACCAGCCCCTAGACAGTTAGAGGGTGTGACTACAGGCTGCAGAATCTCAAGAGCTTCCTGTTTCAACCAAGCTACCACATGTCTCTCCCCATGGGTCAAGCCTTTTCCACAGCCTTTCACTCCTACTTGATCTGACTCTCCTATCAAGCCGCTATGTTTTTTCTTTAAGCTTTTCTTCAAGGGTCGTCTTTCTCTTTCTCCTCTACGTTTTTGATTTAGCAGCTAAGAAAAGCAAAAGGTGAATACATGAGACCTGTCTAATAAAGCACCCAGCCAACACATGGCAGAGTAGACACAACATGGCAGAGGAGTCGCCCACCCGCACCGATTCTAAACACACCAAGGACAATAGGGAAGAACACCTGAGAGTCTAACCCAAGTTTTTAATCCCTTTTCTCCCTAACAGGAATACCTGCAAAAATTTCCATGCTTTTCAACCCTGAAGATACATTTCACATGCCATCACCATATGCAAACACTGTTGTGGATGTCCAGAAGTACATGCTAATAGGATCCTGATGTACCTACCTAATGAGGGGCACTGCCAGAACCTGACATATACAGTGCAGATGCTCACAGATAGCCATCAAATGGATCACAGGGTTCCCAGTGGAGGAGTTAGAGAGAAGTCTGTGAAGGTGTTGAAGCAGATTGCAGCCCCATGGGTAGAGCAAGAATACCAACAATCCAGAGCTCCCTGGTTAAATACATGGAAGGGACATATGTCCCTAGCGGTATATGGATAGGGGGATGGACTTGTCCAGTATCAGTGGGAGAGAAGGGCCTTGGTCCCTTGAAGGTTGGATGCCTCAGATAGGAGGAATTTGAGTGAGGAAAGGTGGTAGTAGGTGAATGGGTTAGGGCAAACCCTCATAGAAATAGGAGGAGAGAGGATGTGTTAAGTGGTTTCTGAGGAAGAAATGGGGAAAGGGGATAACATCTGAAAGGTATATAAATAAGGTACCCAATAATATTTTAATATCAAAAAATAAAAACAAGCAAAAAATGACAAATAATGGATCTGGCTATG
>NW_021610956.1:0-4303 GCF_004785775.1 Grammomys surdaster | reverse complement strand
GTGAGAGAGCTTCAGCCATCTTGTCTACATTACAGGTTGAAATAGAAAACAACAGGAAGAAAGCATAGAATGTTCGTAGATCATTGAGAAGGGAATAGCTATTATAGTATACTGTAAAATCCAGAAAGTTGTTTCATTTGGATAGAAACAGAACTTTCTGCCCGTGAGTCAGATTGCATGAAAAAGTAAAAATGAGGGCTGGAGAGAGATGGGATCTCTGGGAGAGCAGTCAGTGCTCTTAAATGCTAAGCCATTTCTCCAGCCTGATTCTACAGTCTTTCTTATCTGACTCCTACAGGGCCATACTTGGGGATAGCTTTTTAGCCAAACTCTACAGGCTTTTCAGCCTGTTTGGACTTTGGTTCTATTGCATATGATATTCTAGAAACTTGTCTGTTTGGTTTTACTACTCCCCTTTTTTCTGTGTTCTCCTGACCCTCTGCATTTTCTTGGTTTCTTTGTGAAACAGGTATTGTTAGATGCTAAAGATCCAAACCCACGGGATGCGGTCCCCCAGAGATACTCACAGACAGGATTCGCTACAGTTTGCATGAGGTTTATTGAAGAATTGATAATGGCTGGTGCACCAGGGCCCCTCAGCTCCCAGGCGAGAGGGAACCTTGAACTGAGGCAAATGGTGGTCTATATACAGAGTTCAAAAAGACAGTTAATTACTTCTCAGACAATATTTAAAAAGATTTCAAACAGCCATTCCATGTGTAGTTCCCGTTCCCAGGTTTGGTTCCTAAGAAACTCAAATTTACACCTCTATCTTTATAACCTGGGGGAATTTGAATGGCTTCTGTTTATCCAGGTGTATTGTTTTAAGGACTTATTTTCCTTATCTTGGACCCTTTTCTCTGGAATGTTTGTTCAAGCCTTCCTGGGATGTGTCTGTGGGAGAAGTTAATATTGAGAGTAAATTGAAATTCCAAGCCTAAGAATTCTTCATGCTGTGACCTGAAACTACATTTTGACATTTAATTTTTAAGTTCACGCTGAGATTTGGAATTAAATTCTTACAGTAGAAGGTGTGTTCATTCACTGCCACTGGATTTTTGTCTTTCTCTTCACCATCAGAGCAAAGCTTCAGGTGCTAACTCCCATATGAATGCATCTCGCCCCTGATTTGTATGATGCATTTAGAGTCGATACTACTGGACAAAGTGAAATCAAGGGTAGATATGGAGATTTGGGAAGGAAAGGGATGGAAATCTGATCATTAACATAAATTTTCAATTAATATGCTGGAAAACAAAAGCTGGCTGATAGACCTCAATAACTGACATGCCGGATTTCAAAACACAATTAGAAGGTGTACAATCAATGCAACTTACATTAAATACTGTAGAAGAAACAAAAGTATTTTTAACTTGACAATTAAAAGAGCCTTAACACATGTGCTAACACCTGTTTGAAATCCAGATCCTGCCCCAACTTTATCTCTTGCTAACATAACATCATAGAGAACTGCAGATAATTTCCATATATGTCTCTGAAAATATCCAGAATCAGGCTTCCAAATGAAGACTGTTATTTCCAATATTGGATTGATTTCTAGACCAGTCCATACTTGAGTCTGAATAACTGGTCACATTTAATAACAATATGAGAGGCATTATACCTTCTCTTTTTGATTCTCTGTTCCACCAGCTCTAAGGACTTTAGGCAAGGCAGCTTGTCCCACCAGGGGTATAGGTAAGCAATGGTGGGTCTGGAACTTATGTCCAATAGAGCTTCCCAGTCACCACTGTCAGGGCACTCAGCAAACTCACAGGCCAGCCTCATTCTTTGTCCGGGCATCAGCATGTCTCACCCATCATTTTGGTGGCCACCATGCTCCTTCAGCATCCTGCAGAAAAAAACATAAACATGCCCTCTTCCCCATATTTAATACCTGATCGGGATCATGCCTTATGCCATTAAGTGGATCCTTCCCTTTCACCTGTGCATAAGTATGCCTAGTCGTAGAGCGCCATAGAAACTCAGCAGAAAGTTCCTTGGCATACAAATTCTTTTTATAAAAAAATTTAAGGGGCTGGAGAGATGGCTCAGTCCTTAAGAGCACTGACTGCACTTCCAGAGGTCCTGAGTTCAAATCCAAGCAACCACATGGTGGCTCACAAACATCTGTAATGAGATCTGATGCCCTCTTCTGGTGTGTCTGAAGACAGCAACAGTGTATTCATATATAATAAATAAATAAATATTTTAAAAAATTTAAAATAAAAATAAAAAGAACATGATTTAAATAAATTTTTGATGTAGAGGAATATATCTCCCCCTTTTTTTATTCTATGAAGATATTGTTTTAAAGTTCCATGGGCCTGTTCCACAGTCTCTTGTCCTTGATAATTATAAGGAATCTCTGCAATATGGATTCATGTGTTAAATTCCTGCCCTGAGTTCCCTAGAGGATAGACTATAAGCTTTAAGAGGAAGCAAGTCCTTTCTTGCCCAGGTTATTTGTGGTGATAATATTTTATTAAAATAGACACCTGAACTAAGGTACCTTGATATTCACAAAATGTTCAGGACATAGAGTGGGTTGTAAGAATAAGGTGAAAGTATCTCTTCCTTAAAGTTCTTTATAGTTAAAACAGTATAGTAATGTTGTCCAGACAGATGTTGAAACAGTGCTGCAGAGCATCCACTGTGTGCTGAGTAAGACTCACAGTCCAATGGCAGGGTCAATTGGCAGTAGCAGTCAATCTTCCACTGAGGTACCAACTTAATGTATTAGTGTTCAATGACACAAGTAAATGAAGTCTTCAGCAACAGGGTCCTACTATCAAGTTAGAGACAGTAACCAATAGCCTTGGCAATATTCTGTGATGTTTGCTGGAATCCATAGAATCCCCTTTGACAAATGACTCAACAAGATGTAATCCATTTCTAGCACTCAAGGTGACAGACATATTACTTGGTTAAAATAAGCCATCTTATTGTGACCTTGCCTCTTCCATTATATGGTGACGTGACTTTATTTAAATTGCTTTCATAAATGTATAAAATGTAGGATGATACTATGGTATGTACCTGGAACTGTGGGGCCTCAAAGTATCTTCTGCAGGAAGATCTCCTGATTGAAGACTGCCTGAGAGAACAAGGATTGCTGCTGCAGACAAAGCCATCCAATCAGGAACTGCTTTTTAGAAGAGATGATTTCTTAGAAACAGTGGGGCGGGAGTGGAGAGTATGAAAGGAGATTAACAGAGTCACTGAATTACATTTGTTGTGGATTGATACCCCAAAAGAATAGATTTGAGGTTACAAACAGTCTTTAGTATTTACTCTTTCAGAAGCTAAAATACTGTCAATATAATAATGGTTACAATGTTTAAAATCATATCACACAGAAGAGGATTTTCTGATCTACTAAAATATAAGCAAGAGAAAAATGATGTTTTAACTCTAGTGGGTGATGAACAATCATTTCTTGGCATATATACTTAAGTATCAAATTAACATTGTTAAGTAACTTGTAACTTCTAATCTGTTCCATTTTAATTAGCTGACAATTTGCTAGTTGACACTGAAACAGTACTGCATGTGTGGCTTATTTTTCAATACACAATTTAGTGAATTTTTTTGCATAAAAATAGTTAAGAGTTCATATTATGTTTATGATTACCTGGCATGACATTTATGATAGTTCACAAGGACAAAACATTGGTCAGAGGTTTTGTAGAGTCTTCATATGGTTTGAAAAGATATTTTGATTTTTGTTTTTGTATATTCCAGAACAGTAAATTAACTTGGGTATTTACTAAAGCACTTTTCAAGTATTGCAGTTGCATACATTTTTTTTTTCTTCCATCAAAAAATGTCTTCCATCAGCGAGATTGTAGTGAAGGCTGTCACACATTCTTTATTCTGTTAAGGTTTCTCTACCAAAAGATTTGGAGGTGAGTTTAAAGATTTGCAATACTTTGTACATTCTTGACATTTGTAACATTTTTCTTTTAGATGGATTTTTTTATATACTGAAGAACATCTGAGACATTCAGTCACATAGACTGAGCCACTACTAGATTATGCAGCTTCCCATTGATATACAGCTACTGTTGGACTAGTTGGCTTACAGCCTGTGAGCAGTCTAATAAATCTAATTCTGACATACATAGAGAGATCCTTTGTATCACTACTGTTCACCTAAAGAATTTGTCTACTACTCTGTGTTTCTGTTTTTCTTTAGTTTCTTGCACCTCCCAACTGAGGTAGACATGCTGGCTATCAATAGAGTTCCATATCCATTATCTGTATCACCTACCAGGTGAAAGATAGCTGCAATAACTCTGAA
>NW_021610955.1:0-4699 GCF_004785775.1 Grammomys surdaster | reverse complement strand
TTACTCACTAAGTGTGTATAGTCCCCAAGGGACAGAGAGAAGTGTCCTGGGTCTCACTTGAAGCATCAGCTTTTCTACATTCAATGCTTCCTCCAGCATTGAGGTCTCCTTATGGTTTCCTGCTCACTTATGGTTTCTGGTGTGTGTGGAGGGAGGGGCATATGCATGTCTGTGCCAATATGTATATTGATGGGTGTGCCGAGAGGCCAATTAATTAAATGTGGTTTTGATAAGTCTTTCTGCAACATAGCCCAGGACTCTCACTGAGTCTGAACCTTCCTGTATTGGTTAAGCTGTCTGACCATCACCTTTGAACGTTCTGTCAACTTCCATCTAGAGCTCCTGAAATTGTTTGGTCTCAGGTAATTGTTACAAGGTTTAATTTCTCATAGAGAGGAAGAACACTTTTACATATTTCCTTGTTTTGGGTTTTGTTGTTGCTTCTGTAAGAAAACATTTCATTATCATGGAAGAAGCCAACACTGTATTCGGCAGTTGTCAGACACACAACTTGGCCCACTGAGCCTTCTCATGAGCTTTCTTGTCATTTGGCTGAAATCGTCAGAAAAGGGAGGAGGGTATTGGTGTGCCAGGATGGGTCTTACCCAAGAAACCTAGGCTCCATGTAACCCACAATTGAGGTTTTCAATGCAATAACACTTTACAAACAAACAGAACCCACGTTGCCAACACTTACATGAGAATAATTTCATATTTAGCCCAACCCACCCTCTCCAAATCTTACCATGTGACTTCAGATTCCCCTTCCCAGTCCTTCTCTCTCTCCTTACCTAAAGTTTCCTAAACCTGGGTTTGGAGGCACACCCATGTGTGGAACAACCAAGAATCAGACATGGTACTGTTGGAACCAGAGCAGGATATGGGTCAGGAAGTGGTGCTCAACAACTGCTACCTGCACTCATGAGACAAAAGGTGGCTCCAAGGTGGTCCTATTCAAAGGACCCTTGGGGACCTGAACACCAGCCTCTCTATTCTAAGGTGCGAGTGTGGGGCTCTTAGAGGGCAAGGGGCAGGAGTCCAGGCACCCAAGAGTCACACAAATGATGGTTCATGACCTGTTGGGCATGTGGTGGGTGTGGTAGAGGGACTACCAAGGCCACCTCACCTGGCTTCTCATGACTGGCCATCTGCTGGTCCTCAGAATCCAGTGTCTCCAGAGACCAAGCTTCTTCCCAAAGCTACATGTCTGTGTCCCACCTCAGCCCTGGGGCAGCAGCAGCTGCAGCAGCAGCTCAAACCCTGGAGTCAGGGGAACAGGCACCCAGGCCAGAAATGACCTTCCTAACCACTTCTGCTCATGCCTCTCTGTCTCCTCCACCTGCCAAGGCTGCCAATGCTACCCTATCACTCTAGGCAGAAGACAGCTCTATTGTATGTAGAGGCACCTCAGGATGCCACTTCCTAAATTATCTAGCACCCAGGTCTTCCATCCTTTTCTATGGTACCTCACTCTGAGAGGCTTAAGAGCAGCCCTCCCCCAGGACAGAAAGCTGGGCTCTTGTTTTATTGTTTTGTAATTAAAATCTTTAGTTATAAACAAAAGCTTGAACAATATAGCTATTTTAAAAACAAAAAACAAAAATTAGACTTCTTTGCCTTCCTTGTACTGAGATAACACCCTGGAAATTCATACTGTGTGTTATTGGCTTGACCATGAGGATTTATGAAATCCTACAGTGCATCCCTCTGCTGACATTGTGTCACTGAGTATATCAAGGACATAGTTTTGCTTCAGGACAATTCCCCCTCATAATTTTGCAGTGTGCTACATTTCAGAAAAATCATTCCATGTTAATTCCCTACCTTCCTTTTTAATGACATTAGGGATGTTTTAATATCATGGGAACTGTAATGTGTTGTAACGTTCATGGATAATAAACATGATTAACTGTTTCTTTTAATGGTGCTACCAGGGTCTTCTGAGAATTAGCCAAGGTAGGTTTAGATAGTAGAATATGACATTTCAACGTGGAGCTTGGTGGAGGATGTTCTTGCAACTCTCTTTCTTAGGCTCTTGAGTGTTGTGTGGACCCACATATGTGTGCAGAGCTTGTGGCTTACTTGTAGGATCAGCAACTATCTGCTTGGAAACAGTTTCTGAAACAGAATTAAGTACAGGCCTGGGAAGCAGAGCCTGGGTTTGTCTAAGAGCCTACTACACAGCTTAGGTACCACTACTTCCCCAAGTGACATGAAATGTGCTGAAAAACAGCAAACTTTTGATTGAGGTATGTGTGTTTATGTTTGTGTGTGTGTGTGTGTGTGTGTCTGTGTGTCTGTGTGTGTATATTAATGCATGCACTGGTTTTTTTGTACATATATGTGTTTGTATGTATGCATGTATGTATGTATGTATGTATACATGTATTTACTTGGTCAGCAAACATCTTACACCATAATAGAGGCAAGCTTCAATGAGAATGTCCTCTGTCAATTCACTTTGCATCAAGGAAACATCAAACACAGCAGCCTGTCATCATGCTGCTCTACCTAGCTCAGTAGAACAAAAGGAGACACATAATGCTGTAAAGTCAGATTGTCAGCCATTGGTAGAGGAAAACTGTTTGTCACTATTGAAACTGGATATACAGAGAAAACTTTTAACCCATTATGGAATCATTTTTAGGAAAACAAAACACTGTTGTACATGGAGGTGAGTAGGAGGCTGCTGTGTCATATCCGTGTGCCCGAGAGTCAACAAGGCTGGCTAAGTGTCTGTGTCCCTTCTCTGCTCTTGGTGGATAGTGACTGCCTGCAGGGGGCTCGTTGCATCTTCTCAGCATCCTAGTTTGTCTTCCTAATTACCTCTTACCATTTTCTTTCTAACTCTGCCTTAGTTTGACTCAGTTATTTTTAGCCTTGGAGTTTGTCCTGGGTATTACTATTTGAGAGACTGAGTTGCTTGGTGTTGCATCTGCATCTAGCAGAAGGCCCATACCTATGGTGAGGTGCTAGACCAGGTCTGCCTCAGACAGCCCTTTAGGGTCCTGATAGTCGAAAGCAATCACCCTGTGTTCTGTCTGTAGCACTCTGTAAAAGCTGTCATTCAAAAATGATTTGGTTTGAGTTAAAATCATCTTCAAGGAGGGTTGGAGGAAATAAGCAACTTTACATATTGCTGATGGTATAAAATGGGGTAGGCCTCTGAGAAGCCATGTACAAGTTTTCAGAAAGTTAAACTGTCGTTCCCGTTTACCCAGCGACTCCAGAACAAGAAGTAGGTTACCACAGAGAAATTAGGGCAAGTCATGTTTGTAGTGGTACTTCTCGAACAGCCCTAAGTAGAAACTATCCAGATATCCATCAGTCAAGGACTGAACAAGTACACTGTAGTCCAGCCCTTCCATGGACTTTTGCCTAGGGTGATAATACATGCCACCATTTTGTCTTGAAATAGTGAGACTTATTTTCCTCAAAATATCTCTGACAGAATCTCCTTATATGGAGAAAATTTCACTTTGCATCCTGGTTATAGACATTTCCTGATTGTCTAGCCTCAAAGCTTTGGTTACAAAGTCACACAGGCTGTGGAAAATGGAGGGCCTATTGGAAGATGCTGCTAACTTTGGAGCCCCTGAGAAACAGTGAGCAAGAGGCAGGAACAGACTTGTCCACCCAGATCCCATTGGCCTTTATTGGGATCCAAGCCTACTGAGCACAGCCTTGGGAACGTGCTAAGAAGACTTATCTATCAGGCAAAGACCCCATATTTCCATCTTTTGTTTATTAGGGGAAAGCACTTTTTGACTGAGCTGTCTATAGGCTATGCCTACTGTGTTCTTATCCTATTCAGGGTTATTTTCTTTTTCCTTTTTTAAAAATTTTTTCAGTTTGTGTATGTGAGTACACTGTCTCTCTATTCAGACACACCAGAAGAGGACAATTGATTTCACTAAAGATGATTTGTAAGCTACCATGCAGTTGTTGGGAATTGAACTCAGGACTTCCAGAAGACAAGTCAGTGCTCCTAATGGATTAGGTATCTCTCCAGGCTTTTTCTCAATTCAAGGGTTTATTTCTTATGGCTTTATAGTATCCTGGGTGTTCTCTTATATTATCATTAACTGGGAAGATAAAAATGTTTCTGCAATGAACTACACTTGTATGTGTGAACATGTGCTTCTGTGTGTTCAGGAATGTGTGTGTCTGTCTCAGTGTTATTGTGTGTGTGTGTGTGTGTGTGTGTGTGTGTGTGTGTGTGTGTGTGTCCATAGCTTGGCTGAAATGGTGTAGCATCATTTTGCTGTCTCTGAGATGAGGTACTAGCACAGGATGGCAGAAGCCAAGGAGATTTCCTATACCTGTATAACTATATTTTTGGGTCTGTCCTTCTACGTGACTCTCTGCCTCAGTCGATTAGGAGTACATAAAAATATTGTTCTGATCCAGTTTAAAAGAACTCCTTTCCATGAAACATTTGTGTTCCATCATGTTTCTGTCAATTGTGTTGTATTCTGTCTTCCCTTCTGAGTTCTCTGGTATAACTTGAGCCTATTGTCACTTAAGTCACCCCACAAATAATACTGCAGTAGCTAATAAAAGAATCATTAGACAAATCACAAATGTAGTCAACACTGGAGATGGAAAAGCTACAAAAGAGATCAGGAGATATAAATGTAAGCCTCATCAACAGGATACAAGATAGGAAAGAGAATCTAAGGCATAGGAGACACCATAG
>NW_021610954.1:0-1633 GCF_004785775.1 Grammomys surdaster | reverse complement strand
ACACCAGACTTCTCACCAGAGACTATAAAAGCCAGAAGAGCCTGGACTGACATCATACAGACACTAAGAGAACACAATTGCCAGCCCAGATTACTATACCCAGCAAAACTCTCAATCACTATAGATGGTGAAACCAAGATATTCCATGACAAAACCAAATTTGCACAATATCTTCCCACAAACCCAGCACTTCAAAGGATAATTGATGGAAAATGCCAACACAAGGAGGGAAACTACAACCTAGGAAAAGCAAGTAAGTAATCTTCCAACAACCCCCAAAAAAGATACAAACATAACTTTACCTCTAATAAAAAAAATAACAGGAAGCAACAATCATTTTTCCTTAATATCTCTTAACATCAATGGTCTCAATTCCCCAATAAAAAGACGCAGACTAGCAGACTGGATACACAAACAAGACCCAGAATTTTGCTGCATACAAGAAACGCACCTCAGTGACAAAGACAGACACTACCTCAGAATAAAAGGGTGGAAAACAATTTTTCAAGCCAATGGTCCCAAGAAACAAGCTGGAGTAGCCATTCTAATATCAAATAAAATCGACTTTCATCCAAAATTAATCAAAAAAGATAAGGAAGGACACTTCATACTCATCAAAGGAAAAATCTACCAAGGTGAACTCTCAATTCTGAACATCTATGCTCCAAATGCAAGGGCACCTACATACATAAAAGAAACTTTACTAAAGCTCAAAACACACATTACACCTCATACAATAATAGTGGGGGATTTCAACACCCCACTCTCAGCAATGGACAGATCATGGAAACAGAAACTAAACCGAGACACTTTGACATTAACAAGTTATGAACCAAATGGACTTAACAGACATCTATAGAACATTTCATCCTAAAACAAAAGAATATACCTTTTTCTCAGCACCTCATGGTACCTTCTCCGAAATAGACCTTATAATTGGTCACAAAACAGGCCTCTACAGATACAAAAAGACTGAAATAATCCCTTGCATCTTATCAGATCACCATGCACTAAGACTGGTCTTTAATAATGACAAAACCAATAGAAAACCCACATGCACATGGAAACTGAACAACTCTCAACTCAATGATGACTTGGTCAAGGAAGAAATAAAGAAAGAAATTAAAGACTTTTTAGAATTCAATGAAAATGAGGACACATCACACTAAAACATGTGAGACTCCATGAAGGCAGTGCTAAGAGGAAAACTCATAGCTCTAAGTGCCTACAAAAAGAAACTGGAAAGAGCACACACTAACAACATGACTGCAAAACTAAAAGCTCTAGAACAAAAAGAAGCAAATACACCCAGGAGGAGTAGAAGGCAGGAAATAGTCAAACTCAGGGCTGAAATCAACCAAATAGAAACAGAAAGAACAATACAAAATATCAATAAAACCAGGAGCTGGTTCTTTGAGAAAATCAACAAGATAGATAAACCGTTAGCCAGATTAACCAGAGGGCACAGAGACAGTATCCAAATTAATAAAATCAGAACTGAAAAGGGAGATATAACAACAGAAACTGAAGAAATTCAAAAAATCATCAGATCCTACAACAAAGGCCTATACTCAACAAAACTGGAAAACCTGGATGAAATGGACAATTTCCTAGACAGATACCAGGTACCAAA
>NW_021610953.1:0-1308 GCF_004785775.1 Grammomys surdaster | reverse complement strand
TGTGTCTCTGTCATCTCCCCACCCCACTTGAGTCAGTCTTGTGCCCATAGATGGAGAACAACCTGGCTGTGCTGGAGGAGAAGGCAGAGAAAGACTTGGCAGCCATGTGCCATGAGAAGGAGAGGCTGCAGAGGCAGGCACTGGAGCTGCGGCGACAGCTGCTTCTCTGACAGAAACAGCAGGAGCTGGCCGCTGCCCTAGATGCCCAGGTGGATCTGAGCATGCTCCTGAAGCCCCCAGGGGACACGAGGGAGGGAGGATCAGCATGTCACCATTTGCACTCTGACCACTCTGCTCAGGCTCCTGGTGTCAGCATGATGCTGTGTTAAGAAGTTGGAGAGGAAGGGTCTGACTTACACTTCCATATCACTGTTAATCACTGAAGGAGGTCAGGACAGGAACTCACACAGGGCAGGGACCTGGGGGCAGGAGCTCTAATGGCCATGAAAGAGTCCTGCTTACTGGGTTGTGTCCCATGGCTTGCTTGGCCTGCTTTCTTGTAGAACCCAGGACCACCAGCCCAGGGATGGCAGCATCCACAATGGGCTGGGCCCTCCCCCATCAGTAATTGAGAAAATGCTTTACAGCTGGATCTTGTGGAGGCATTGCCTGAACAGGCTGGTCCATGAGGCTGGAGACATGCAGTGTCAGGGCAGGGCTTAGCATAATTGAGGCCTATTCCAACTCTCAGTCCCTTTCTGTGGGGTGAGCACATCATGTCTTATCTGTGTCCCCTCCCACAAGCAGATTGAGGTGCTGAGCCCTCTTCAGCCTGTGTTAGAGCGCTTCCTAGAGGAATACAAGACACTGGGCAGAGCCCTGGACAGCGAGCAACATGAGCTGCCCACACAGGCTGTCCACATGGAAGTGGGCAGGAGCTCCTAGGTAGGCATCTCCATGGCAGGAAGGAGCCCCAAGGCCCACATGTGACATCCTCGGGGCCTCAGCTCTGGTGTGGTGTCAGAGCCCATGGCCTCACCTGTGTAGGTAGGTCATTGGCAACTGAGTAAGAGATTCTGTCCCTGGGCTGCTGATCTCACAGCTGGAAGGCGCTTGGGGGAAGGGGTTCCTGAACTGGTCCTGAGTCCTGGGCCCTACCAGTGGGGTAGGGGTGTGTTACGGTTAAAATTTAAAGCGGCAGCACCGGATCTGTCTCGTGTTATGGGGCTGCCAAGTTCCCGACTAGGCAAGGCCTGAGGCCACAAACTCCCTTACTCCCCGCCGGCTCAGGCGGGCCAGAAGTAGTGGCCCTGGCACCCATGAGACACCAACGTGGGAGATGGCTCTGCCAATCTACCACACTGTCTG
>NW_021610952.1:0-2840 GCF_004785775.1 Grammomys surdaster | reverse complement strand
AGGAAGTGGTCTTGGGGAATGTGGAGTAAGTCCTGGGAAGTGGATGTTGAGCTTCCTGTCAGGAGTGGTCTGAGTTGCCCTTTCTAGACCTTTGGGTCAGAAACTGGTGTCACTGGAAATCAAAAGAATTTTCATGATTATCACAATACTTGAACATCAAGGATTTCAGAACATTAGTTTCTCCATCCCTAAAGGCAGGTGATGGCAAGGCCAAAGCAGGTATTTTCAAACACCAAGTCTTTATTTTGACTGAGTATTATGGTTGTACCATTGGGACAAAATGAGACCATAAAGAGTTACAGAGGGTCTAACCTATGCAAATTTAGGGAACAGCATCACTGCACTTCACTCCTATGGCTTTTTTTTTCTTTTTTTTTTCCAGTGGCTATCTAACAGTTGTACCAGAGAAAAAATTGTGCTTCTGACCATGATCTTACATTCTCAGAACTCCTCTGACCTCCTCACCCTGAAAGTATCCACTGTAGCTTTATTTATCACCCAGTGTGTGCGGCAGGCATTTCTATAGTATAACCAAAACCTGTCAGTGTTAATACACTCAGACAATGAATCTTATTGCCACTTCTGTGATGTTTGGTGTTTCAGAAGAGGGAATTGCTCAGTGTGTTGACAATGGTGTCACACTGTATGACTTTTTAATCCAAATACTGGACCTTGAGTAACAGGGTAGGAGATCTGAGCGTCTTCAAGCATTCAAGTTTCAATGTGTAGTTAATGTATCCTATGCCTTGTGAAACCTCAGGACTGAGGTATCTAATGCCAAATAGCACCCTGTAAAGGTGACAATACTTGTGGAGAATCTACCTCTGTGTCATCATGAGCATGTGTGGGGAGACAGAGGAAACATCTGGCTGCATACATCTCCTGGTCTATATAGAATGATGGGAGAGCTGAGATTCACTTAGGAGGCATCTAATGCCTGGAAACAAACTGTTCGTGGTATCACTGGTTTTCTGGCTTGCTCTCCTTCTCTTTAAGCACAGGGTGTTCTCTCTACACTCTCTGCATTCTATTGGGGCAATTTACTTATATTCTTCTGCCTACAGTGGCTGGCAGACAGTCATCATCCCCCACAACTGTCCTGAGCAAGAAAGAGGCCAAGAAAGAGGAAAAGAGACTGACCAAAGAGCTGGAGCTCAGTACCCAGGAGAGAAACGAGCTGAGAGACCGCTTGATCTATGTCACAGAGGGATCCATGAACAAGAGGTACTCATTGCTCCAAACACTTTGGTGTCAGTCTGACATCTGCAATGTCACCCTCATCTTATCCTTTTAAGGTTGTGAGTTCTGGGAAGCAGGACCCCCACAGAGTCCCTGTGCCCAACAATATGTCCCTAGGTGCTTCTTAGAGGAGAGGCTGAACCTGAAGCTTGGTCAGGAGCAAGAAGGGAAGCGGACTCTTCTGCTTTCTCCAATTGAAATGCTGAACTTGTGGTCTGAGTAAAAAATTCTGGATGGAGGCAGTGGCTAGTGAATGAATGCCCAGCATGCATTTCGAAAGTCCTTGACAGATGCAGTGAGTTTGTGGTGACGCTTTGTACTTACCTGGCTCTTACTTGAGGGCTGGAAGGTCTTAGCAGCAGCTGGTCCCACACTGTTCATCTTAGTGCTTGACTAGAAGGCCTGAAGCTTATGCCTGTTCCTCTTTGCCTGTGTGCCTTATACTCTGAGTCAGTAATGCTGAATGAATTTCTTCTTATTCTGATTGTTCTCTCTCCATTGCTGTATCTCTCTCTTTCTCATTCTCTGATTCTGTTTCCTTTTCTTTTCCTTGTCTTCATGCTTGAGTGTGTCCACATGCATATGGATGTGCTGACATACAGTAGGTATATATTTCCTTCCACTCTTTGGGAACTAGGTTTCTGTGTTTTGTTCTGTGGATTTACCTGTATAACAGTTTAAAAGTGAAGTGAGTCCTGAGGTCTGGGATCCGCTCATGTAAACAGCACTGTTCATTGCCTGTGTGGTGCCATGTGTCTGTACATTGGCATCTCTTTGGAAGACTAGAAAAGTGTGTTGATGTCTGGGCTCATCTCCAGAATTATGTGTAATGAATGTCTCTACACTATTAGTTATCCAGGATTTAGAGTCCTTGTTTTGAAAGTAGGAAATATATAATCACAGGTTTCTGGTGGGCAAGGACCTGTGGCCTAGTCTCTTTAGAGCATAAGCTGCTAGACCTCCAGTTTAGGCCAGCTGAGTGGACACAGGGAGCCAGGGCAACCTCCATCTGGATGGCTAACTTCTGCTTTCCTGTTCCAGGATAACAAGTTTCCAAAGCTGGAAAAGATCCCAGTATGTAGAATGAAGAAGATGGCCTTCTGGTATTGAGGTAGGACAGGACCCAGCCTGAGTTTATTTGTTCCTAAAAGCCCATGTTCACGGAGTTCTGTCTTCCTGGTCCAGACCCTATCACAGGCCAAATCCACTGTATGAAAAATTGAAGTTAAAGGAGAAGACGGTCATGTCATTTCTGCACAAATTAGAGATGGAGAACATTGACTTCTGTGAGAACTTCCAGGGGCATAAGAAGAAGATTAACTTCTATAGGTAAGAACCGATCATGGAGGCTACCAGTTGTGGAATCACCATTTCTGCATTCCTTTGTGTCTGGATTAGAGTATCTGAAGGTCTATGTCTATCCCTTCTGCTTTTTAGCCATCAATGTAACTTTGGCCTTTTAAACTCAGTTTTCCTAAGTCTGGAAGAGAAGTTTACCCCTCCTAATGTTACCCAGTCATCCTCAGGAGACTCAAGATTGAAAAGTGATTCAGCTCATGAGAGGGTTATTATGCAGTGTACTGGACCTCTGGGGATCAGGC
>NW_021610951.1:0-8139 GCF_004785775.1 Grammomys surdaster | reverse complement strand
AACTGAGAAGCTTCACATGGCAGAGGACACTGTTATTCAGACAGAGAGACAGCCAACAGAATAAATAAAAATGCAATAAAATGTCTACCAATTACACATCCAGCAGGTGGGTAATATCCAAAATGTATAAAGACCTCAAGAAACTAAATATCAAAGAAGAAAATAACCCAATTAAAAATGGTATACAGATCTAAACAGAGAATTCACAATTGAAATTCAAATGGCTGAAAAACAATAAAGAAATCTTCAACATCCTTAGCTATCAGGGAAATGCAAATCAGAAGTACTTTGAGATTTCATCTTACACCTGTGACAATGGCTAAGATTAACAAAACAAGAGACAGCTTATGCTGGTGAGGATGTGGAGTAAGAGGCAGACTCCTCCATTGCAGGTGGGAGTGAAACCCTGTACTGGCCTTATTAAATCAGTGTGGTGGTTCCTAGGGAAGATGGGGACCTATCTACATCAAGATCCAGCTATCCTACTCTAGGGCACATACCCAAAGATGATTCATTCTGCCATAGAGACACTGACTTGCTCAACCATGTGCATTGCTGTTCTATTCATAACAGCATGAAATTGGAATCAACACAGATGTCCCTCAACAGGTGAACAGATAAAGAAAAGTGGTACGTTTGCACAATGGAGTATTACTCAGCTGTTAGAAAATATTACATTCTGAAATTTGCAAGCAACTAGATGGAACTAGAGTAAATCATCCTGGGTGCAGTATCCAGCCCACATCCAGAAAGCCAGGTATTATATGTATTTGCTTATATGTAGAAACTAGCTGTATAGTCAATGATAAGCAAAATACTATCCAGTGATCCACAGAGGACAGGAATAGAGAAGGAGATGAGATGGAACAGAGAGATCTCATTAGGAAAGGACAATGTAATAGATCAGTATGGATGGAAGCAGAGAAGGAATTGGAGGTTAAAGAGATGAGGGTGATCAGGGGTGTTGGAGGAGGGAATACAGGGAGAGACAGACAAAAGTAAAGGGTATTTTAAGGGTAGTGTGGAAACCTAACACAGTAAAGACTTTCTAAAGTATGTATGTATATGATGGTATATGAAATTGTCAAATAATGGGGGAGACAGAGTATCAGCTGGCCATCTTTTGTCACCAAGTGAAGCTTCAAGTATCAAGACTAAGGTACATCTAATTCAGTTGTAATTGGCTTGTTAGACAAAATCATTCCATGATAATCCCCAAACAAGTTAGGCTGTTTCTAGCACTACAAATAACTCTCCACAAACTGACAGCAAGGTCTCACTGCTGAAGACAACACCTAAACAAGTTATTGAACACCGAGATCTCCAGCTGGTGCCCACATAGAGCCCTCACCCCAACATTCCAGTGTCTTCGGTACACAAAGGTACTCTTGTGTGGTACTTAAAGAGCCACAAACAATAAACCAGCCTCAAATCCTATGATCGACAATGGTTTCCTTCTTGCAAGTTCTGTTAGGACAATGGTGACACCTGGCTGAAGAAGTGACCAACCTATATGTTCTTTTCATTAAGGTCCATTCCAGGAGATGGAACCCATACTCAACACGGATTGGTGCCCCAGAACCAGAGACTCCATATCCCAAGGACCTAGGGTAAAACAAAAATCTTCCTGGTCTAAAGAAAAAAAAGGAGTGATTAAATGACTCCTAATGATATTTTGCTGTACTCAGAGACCAGTGCCTTTCTTTTATAACTCACTAATTAAATTAAATTTTTAGACTTTTTTTGTACTTTTTTCCAAGACAGTCTTTCTCTGTGTAGCCCTGTCTATCCAGGAACTCCTGCTGTAGAAGAGGCTGGCCCGGAACTCAGAAATGTACCTGCTTTTGCTTCCCAAATGCTGGATTAAAGGTGTTCTCAGTCACTCCCAGGACCCAATGTGGATGACATTAGCTGAAATGCCCAACATCAGAGAGATAAAACCTGAAGAGGCCACCTCCAGTAAATAGACATGGCATCCTGTTGAGGGATAGGGCCACCCATCCATCTCAAAAAATTTAACCCAGAATTGTTCCTATCTAAAAGAAATCTCAGGGCAAAAAATGGAGCAAAGTCTGAAGGAAAGGGCATCCAGAGACTGTACCACCTTGAGATCCATCCCATGTGCAGATACCAAACCCCGATACTATTGCTGATGCCAAGATGTGCTGGCAGGCAGGAACCACACATGGCTGCCCTCTGAGAGGCTCTGCTAGCACCTGACTGAGACTGATGAAGATACTTACAGCCAACCATAGGACCAAGCCTGGGACCCCTGTGGAAGAGTTAGAGGAAGAACTGAAGGAGCTGAAGGGGATTCCCCATAGGAAGAACAACAGTGTCAAATAACTAGATCCCTCAGAGCACCCAGAGACTAAGCCACCAGTCAAAGAGCATACATGGACTGGTCTATGGCCCCTGCTATATATGTAGCTGGCGACTGCCTTATCTGGCCTCAGTGGGAGGGGTTGTGCTTGATCCTTTGGAGGATTGATGCCCCAGAGAAGGGGTATGCTAAAGAGGAGAAGTGGGAGTGGGTAGGTGGGTTGGGGACCATACTTTTACAGGCATGGGAGAGGGGGATATGGGGTGGGGGCCTCATGGAGGAGGAACCAAGAAGCAGGACTTTTGAAATTTAAATAAATATAATAATTAATAATTTAAAAAATAATGTGATCAGTCACCACCTATGGGTTATTTTTTTGTACTTTTTATGTGGAGACAGACCACAACTAAATTTTCCAGTTTTGCTTGGAGTTACTCTATATCTCAGACAGATCTTACCTTGTGATCCCTTGCCTCTTAGCTCTCTGAGTAGCTAGGATTGAAAGCCTGTTTTGTATGATCTGGCTTTATTTTAATTTTTATGGCGTCCAGGGGTTTGTAAATACATTGGCAACTGTCTACCACTGCTATATCCCTAGCCTAACAACTGTTTCAGATGCTTAACACATGTCTCATGACTTAGCAATTCTGCTCTAGGTTGTAAATTCAAAATTTTAATATATATGATCACCTGACATCATGTGTGAAAATGTCCATACAACTTATTAAAATCCAAACCTGGGATGGTTGAATCTATAACTCTATAATCCAACCACTCCGAAAGGCAAGACAGTGAGATCATGTGTTCAGGCCCCTCCTGGGCTATATAAAAACAATGTCTCCAGAAAGAACAGCTAGTTACCAAGGACAACAGTTTTTCCTAGACTGGTAAGTGGATAAAGTATGTTGTGTCCACACTTGTTGGGCATTCCACAATAAAAGGAAAGAAAAAACATGTGAAGTGGCCTAACAAGTCACAAACCATTGTATTTATATTGGATTTGAGACAAGTCCCAGGATAGTAAGATAAAGTAATGTCATGTTTACTCTGAAGCAGGGTTTAAGATACTGAATGGCGATCAGGGCCTGATATGGATGTCTCCTCAGAGGCCTTCAAGAGTCTGACATATTCAGAGGCAGATGCTCACTACTAGCCATTGAACTGATCATGAGGTTATCAATGGAGGAGTTAGAAGTGAGGACTGAAGGAGCTGAAAGGGTTTGTGGCACCATGAGGAGAGCAACAATACCAAGCAACCACAGCTCCCAGGGTCCTAACCACCAGCCTGGGAGCACTTATGGAGGGATCCAGGGCTTCAGCTGAATATGTAAGAGTGGAGGGCCCTGCCGGGCACAGGTGGAAGATGAGATCCTTGACCTCATGAAGGCTGGACGCCCCAGGGGGTGGGAATTTTGATGGTGGGGAAGTGGGAGTGGGGAGGTAGGTGGAGGTTACATCCTCGGAGAAGAAGGAGGAGGGGTAAGGGGATGGGGGGGTTCCCGGGTGTGTGGGGGATGGGGTAAGGGGACAACATATGAAATGTAAATAAAATATCCAAAAAAAAAAAAGATACTGAATGGGAGGGAAAGAGCCTGAGGGAAGTATAAAACTTACTCATAGCTTGTCAACCTTACACCTAAAATAGAATAATTCAATTACATGTAAACAATCCACACTAGTCTGAGTGTATAGTTCATGTGTGGAACTATTGCCTAACAGGTACAAGTCCTAAGATCAATCCCTAGCACCATACAAACAATCCACACCCAAGCTATCACAAATGAGATAATTATTAAAAGTCTAGAGTGTATTCTAAGTGTCTTTTCCCAGTTTAGTGAGTCTATACAGAGCTGATGAGCAGAGGCATGCTGGCAGTAGGAACTTCAATCAGTACTGCGCATATAGAATGGAAACATCCTAAGTGGTCAGTCTTACTGAGAGGAAGGTCTTCCCTTCCCCCAGTTCAAGTCAGCAAGGACTTAATAGTATCCTTGCAATGGCCTTGTTTGCACATCCTACCAGGAGAGGGTCCTAGACGGACTCCTTGAGACTGATTTCCCAGAGAACTCTTTCTCACCACACAGCAAATCTGTGGGCATCGCAACCCGGAATTTCACAATCTATAAGACTGTACATTTGTTACTGTTGTTGTAA
The DNA here is from genome assembly GCF_004785775.1 of Grammomys surdaster. Classification (NCBI taxonomy): domain Eukaryota; kingdom Metazoa; phylum Chordata; class Mammalia; order Rodentia; family Muridae; genus Grammomys; species Grammomys surdaster. The sequence continues at coordinate 3,662 of NW_021610951.1, read as the reverse complement.
GTTACTGAAGTTATGATTTTTGTTTTGCTTCAGAGATGTAGGTCTCTTTATCTTGCCTCAGATTTATGGAATCCTCCTATCTTTGCCCACACATCTGAGAACACAGGTATTATAAGTCATATCTATAAGTAATGATCTTATAGGAACAGACGTCTGAAGGGAAAAAGACTTAGGGAAGGCAGACTTTCTAATAATTATAAATATGAGAAAATGTGAACTTGATGAAAGAGGATACAGAATTTGATGCAAACAATCTCCTATGGTCTACAGTCCCAGATGCATCCACTTCATTTGAACAGGGTCTGGTACTTGGAGAAGAAGAAACTGGGAATGGGTAGAAGATAGTGGAACAAAGGATGAAAGGAAGGAAGGAAGGAAGGAAGGGAAGAATAGATTGAGGGAGAGAGGGAGGAAAGACTAGCCTAGTCCATTGCAGGGTTTAAGAAGATGGGGGTACTTTGGGGCTCACACATCCACACTGTTATTAGAGCTTTTATTGACTACTGAAAGTTTGTTCAGAATGATAATGAATAATATACAGAGTTGTTTTCATGCATGTCTGAAAGAGCAAATGCTGAGGTTAGAAATGCTTATGTTCTTGTTGGAACAAATGATTATAGATCAATGGACTTTGTAACTTCAGAATTACCCCATCTCCTTTGAACCTCACACACCTTTCCTGACACAGGATGCTATAGCTCTGCATGCTTGTCCTGAGAACCCTTTAGCTCCTGGATCTTCTGGGGCAGAGTCTTGGTCCAGAACTGTAGCCTTCTGGCCTTCAGGGCTCGGCCCACAGCAGGCTGGGTGTTCAGCTGCAGATACTGCTCATCATGATCCAACACAGGCCAGTAGGGTAGATCATCGCTGTTGGGGTTCCTGTGAATATGCAAGCCAGCAAGGAAGTGTGACAGTCTCTTACCCAAAGCCTGATGCTCATATTTGGTGAAGGCAGTGGATGAGCAGACCAAAGGCCTCAGTGGACAGATCAACTGATGTACTGATATAGATACAAGTGTCTCCACCAGTGTCTACTGCATGTGCAGCAAGGGCAGATGGTAAGTTTTGTGTCTCTCTCTCAGAGGTACAATCTAAAGAAGAGTACCACAATAGTGTGACTCGCCCAACCAGTCTCTGGGATGAACAGTAACTAAAAGCTAGAAGGTAACTGCCTGAGTGTACCCTGAGCTGAAGACTATCATGTTATTAAGGACCCATGCATAGTAATGGGGCACACATTAGACCCGACTGTAACAAGGTTTAGAATGGGAAGTATTCTCACCCATTTCTTGCAAAGTTGGTCCAGTACTTCATCATCCTCCTTTTTAACAGCTCTTCTTCCTTAGTGACATCAACTGCAGACAGAAGGAGAACAAGAGCCCAAGTCCTAGCTTCCTCATGGAGGTGCCAACTCATGGTTTCCTACAGAAACCACATCCTGAGGGCAAACTCTAGGCCTGGTTTATACCCTCTTCCCTCCCACTCAGAATACAGGATTGATCAAAAGCACTACTTGATGTTTCTCACGTTCATTTATACAGCAGTGTGTTCTCATTCCATTTTGTGCAAGCCAAACTAGGAAGGGTTTATATTCTAACTCTAGGATATTTTAGGGGTAGAAGCCTGGGGATTTTTTTAAAGCCCAGATATGGGGAACACTTTTCCTGTCCTTTCCAAGACTCTCAATTTCCCAATTCGACAGAGAGCTCAATAATCCCTCAGGAATTCATCTGCTGCTCAATTTAGGAAAACATGAAATACTCACAATTCATGCCACACATATAGGAGCCAAAGATAAACAGAATTTCATCACCATGGTCTGCCTTCACATGGGATGGCCTGGCATGCTTCATGAAGCTGGGCAGATGCTGGAACTCATAGAAATACACAGGAGCGTGGGAACCTGGAAGGGAGGACACATGTTGACATGACTTCTCATATGGAACTTATCTGCCTAACCTTTGGTGACAAGAAACCTTGCTCTACTGTTATCTGGAATCACAGTTGAGTGGTGAGATCCAGACTGGACCACTGGAAAGGGAAACCTTTGTTAACCAGAGACCCTGATATTCCCAGCTGAGTAGATGACAAGACACTGAGGGTAACTAACATATTTCCCCTTCTAGCCCTGGATAGGATGCCATTCTTTAAATTACACATAACGATTTAGTCGGGGAAAGCTGCCTGCCATAAGAGACCTAACCAAGACATAGGCCTGGACACTGTAGAGCTCACCTGGGTCCCACAGATCTGAGCACTCCCTGTCCTTACTCTAGTCCCAGATGTACTCACTCTGGAAATGTGCCACTTGGAGAGCAGGGATCACAAACATGAAGTCCCCCATCATCTCTCTGAACTGTGTTTGGAGGATCTCTGGGTCCTGAGTGTTCCCCATGTACTCTTCCATTAACAGGTCACTACATTCCGGAGGCAACATCTATACCAGGAGAAATCAGGAAGAATGATGACATGAGGCAGCTGCCTTTAAGTAAGGAATGTGGCCAGCAATAAAACGGGGTATAGGGGGAAAAGTAGAGGCTTTTCATTGATACCCCACAGAAGCACACACACACATAAACACATGTAAACACACATAAACACATAAACACACACACACATACACACACACACACATACACACACACAGTCACTCATATGCTTTATTTTTGGGCATGTCATCTCGGAAAAACATACAGGAAACTTATCTATCAGGAGGATAGGAACCAAGGTCTCTCTCACCATGTGTGCTGCAGTGCTCTTCAGAACAGCTGGCAGGGTCTCTCTGGTTATCTTCTCTATGATATGATAAAGGCCCATAATCTGGGAGGCAGAGGATAGTCTTAAGTATTGGATGGTTTGGAACTACATCAAGGTATCTCTGAGTTCCGAGTACCTGCCATTTGAGTGTATGTTCTCAGGGGCTTAGAACTAGGTCTCACCATGGGGATTCCCCAGCCACACTCATCTGTGGTGATGCCAATGATGCTGGGGACAGGATGAAAATCCTTAGAGGCCATCAGCTCCAGAGGATGCTTGGGTAAGAACTTCCCATCCACCACTCCAGGGATCATCTTGAAGACCTACACAGCATTGATGGTTAGTGCTGAAGATCAATTATAAATATTCACTGCCCATGACTATCCATAGACATTCCCTATATCCTATCTCTTCCAGGGTTTTATTCACATTCTGGAAAAAACTTTACATGATAATTAGCTTGTCTTATTCTTTGTGCACACTGTACTGAAAGGACACCAAACCATGAAGACGAGTTAGCACATTTGAGTAGTAAATAATGGCAATTCCACATTCTGTTCATCAGGTCCTCCAAGACAAACAGTTTTCCCAACCTGGTTAATAGCCAGGATCTCTTGTTTACTCTTTGCTCGAAGGCAGTGTATCAGGGCTTCTGAGTCTGTGGCCTCACATCCAGATAGGTTGGCTACTCTCTGTAAATAGAACAGATAATTGTTAACTCATCCCTAATAGCAGGGATCAGAGTTTCTGTGATTCTCCTAGAAGTTATTACCCCTAAATACCACATCTTAGTTTTTGTTGTGTATGACTGAAGTTTTCACATTTTCTGTTGCTTAGAGGTGACAGCTGTGAAAGAACATTCTACCTGCATATTGTTTTGTTGTTACTTTGGTGTCTGTGTGTGT
>NW_021610950.1:0-4366 GCF_004785775.1 Grammomys surdaster | reverse complement strand
GAATGGAGTAATGCCACAATCATATAAGTGGCTTTGACATGTGAAGGGTGTAGGTTTCCCATAAAAGGATGTTTTTGGCTCTCTCTCTCTCTCTCTCTTCCCTTTTTCTTTTCTCCCTTCTTCTTTTTTGCCTTCTACCATGGGATGATATGGAAGGAAAGCCCTGTCCCAATACCATGTCATTGATGTTGGACTTCTTAGTGTGCAGAACTTTGAGAAATAAATGTATTCTCATTATGTGAATATAGAGTATCCACTATGTGGTATTCAGTCTCAGAATATGAAATAGACTCAGACAGTTCCACAAATGCTTTGCCCATGAGACCTGAATGAACCCAGTGGTCCTGAGTTGTAGGTCAGAGGTCTGAGCTTATTTTTCTTCTCTATTTCTTCATCTGGTGTTTTCTAGTGACAACGTTCAGAAACAAATAAATTGTGATTTTGAATAGGAAGGGATATTAGAGTTGGAAGAAACTAAATTAGAGTTGGCATCAAAAATCTTTTTATTCCATTTCTGCCTGAAGCAGACACCACAGAACAAAATTCTGCTAGCTCAAAGTGACAAGGATTGAAGCGAAAGTAACTGGGGTGTGACCAGGCCCTGGCTTCTCAGGTCCTCCTGGCCCTCTCCCACAAGATGTGAGCAAACCCTGGTCTTGCTCCTCTCCTGTGACTGCTTCTGTTAGAGCATCTAGATAAGGTAAACAAATCACTTCAGGACACGACTGTGACACCAATCTGATGGCATATGACTTCTGATAAATTCTTCAGTCATAGGTCAAGAGGTTTTGAACTTAGGAAAGCAGAATTTTGAATTTGTCCTGTGAAATAAAGCATCAGCTAGCAGTGAATAAGCTGTTCTTTTTTAAACTCTTAATAGAAACACTTCTGAAAATCTCAGCATTTCAGAAAACGTGGATGGACAAAGATCAGGAAAGATTTACGGAAAGAATTCAAGTGTTGTAAACTCTTTTAACGTCTCAAAGTTTTTAGAGTCACTGCTTTACCCCAGTCCCTTGGTTTGCCCTGTAGAGGAGAAGACTTCTGTAACATATGGAAAGACAGGAATGCAAATAAAGTTACCTTTCCTAAGGAACAAGATGGCTGATAATTTCACACGGTGACACACTGATGAAGCAAAATAACATGAGGAAGGAGGACTTTCTTATCAGAAGTGGATACTTCAGAGCACACTGGGCTAGGGATGTTCAGGGAGGCATCCCCATCTCAATTTCCAGGTAGCTTTCACTGTGTTAGAGAAGCTCACCAAGCCTTGCTACTTACTCCTCATTGGTTTATCTGTGAGGAAAAGGTAATTTAAATTTTTCATTTGTTCTGAGGGTTTTTTATGACTTGGAATGAATGATGTAGCAAGTATAAATACATGTGGCTATTTTGAGTCTCTTTGGTTTAAATTCCACACTTCAAAGGGCAGCAATGGGGTGTGAGACCTGACACCAAAGAGTGTGTCATAGACCTCAGAAAGTATAAATTTAGATAGTCCCTAGATTGGAAAAACATGACTTTCTGATAAAAATAGATTTGACCTGTAAAATTTTTATTTTCTAATAAAATAATGCTAGTATGTAGACCTTCTTTAAAAATCATCTGCTTGAGTTCTATAAGTTTTATGACTTTGAGGTCATGTGGTTGATGCTATGTGTCACACATAGAAGAGTGGAAAAGGTCTAGTTGTAATAAAAAGTTAAACAGTGAGGGGAAGCAAAGGAAATGTAGAATCAAGTTAAGATCAAAGGTGGGGTAGAAATGTCAATGGAAAGATAGGAGAGTCCAAGTCATCTTGAATATTTTATAGAGAGCTTCAATGTGAGCTTGATCACCCAAAGGACACACCACAGGGATCAGTGTTCAAAAATGAACTTCAGCTGTTGGATGTCAACAGACAATGTCACAGTGGGCAGAGAGCTTTTCAGGTGAAAGACTGTGTCTTCAGGTGGTCACTGGTCCTTTGGGTAAATCTTTGGTGAGGAATAAAATCTTTCCCATCCTTAGAGAATCATTAGAGCAACCCAGTTGTTTACAGGTGAGTATACTTCACAGTGAGTATGAGAGAAAACTTAGTTAGCTATTGGTCAGTTATAGAACATCTTCTAGATGTAGGTCACTGTGCTTTGTCATAGAGCTTCCCCAAAGGAGTTTATAACTGAAGACAACTCTGACTGACAAGTGCCTTTGAGAAGCACTGGTTGTGTGGAGAGGAATGATGGGTTTTCAGGATGAGACCTCCTCCAAGATGTCTTCTCTGGCTCCTCTCTTTCTGAAGTGTTTCTGCCATGTTGCTCTGATGAGCATTTACTCCACTGGACTAACACTGTTTGTCCTCCCAGTGTTTATCATCTCCTGAAGCTTTATATACATATTTTCCTTTATTCATCATTTGTCTTCCTTATGTGTGATAAATTCTAGAAAACTAGAGATGGTTTTATCTTCTTCACCACAGTATCCTCAATGCCAAGAACAGAACCTGGCACAGTGTGTGGCAGGCACTCAGAAATGCACCCAGTGGTATTCCAGACAGAAGATTTAATTAAAGAACTCAAATGAAGAGGGCATATATACTTATGATAAGCAGAAAATGTAGAAGTCACAGAATAGAGAGAGAAACACATCACAATGTGCATGTTGTTCACAATATCTTGATTGGTATGTTGAGAAAACAGCAAGTCTGGACAATCTCTGGTCCAGTGTAGTGTGCTGAGGAGTTTGTATGAAAGGTTGAGGCAGGCCTTATCTGCAGCTGCTTCAGACCAGCAAGCATCAGTGAAACCTGCTGCTTCCTTCTCTCCTTCTCTCTCCTAACCAATGCCTCCAAGGAAAATGCTGAGGATTATGGTTCCAGTTTCAAAATCCTGGCTCCTGACGATTCTGCCAAAACTACTGCATTTACTTATTAAATGTATATTATTTGATACTATAACAATCAATGATACCGCTCAAAGAAAAAAATAGATTATTTATCTCTAAGCGGAATTTATTTTTGATGACTGTCAAATGTTTAGCTGGTGTTGTAATTGGTGGAACTCTTTGTTTACTGTTCTTAGAGGAGGGCAATGGTGTCTTTGGTAGCATGGGATTTCTATCACTGTTGAATTGTGACCTCAGTTGGAAACAGAGAGCATTAGATATTGAATTGTTTGCCCATTCATTAAAATAAGACTATCCAGTTTCTCCATTATGAGAAGTCAGCTATGTTCAGATTAAATTCCTACTGTGTTCTAGGTCCTGAGGAAAGAAAATTGAGACAGACAAACATTGATACTCCAAGGAGCTCCAAGTATAGGAGGTGAGACAAACCAGAAGCACAAAGCTGTACAAGCAGAGCAGAGGTGGAGCTTAGAAGAGGATCTGTTAACCCTCAGGTAAATGCAGGGAATAACGAAGAAAGGGACCAATCCTAGCTAAGAATCTCTGCCTCTGGGGGAAGAGCTGGTCTGTTAAAACTCTCCTGAGTCTGACACCATAGAGACATGAGATGCACAAACTACTGAGGCACAAAACCTGGCAGCCTGGGATTAGTCCTAGAGAACTTGTGAGTTGATTTCAAGTTTAGTTCTTTTAACAATTTTTAAAGTTATTTTTAATTTTGCCCGTATGTGCATGATATGAGTGTGTTAGTACATGAGTCATAGTGTGTTCATGCAGGCCAGAGGACAACTCTTTGGGGTTGGCTCTCTCTTTCCACCTGTGTTCTGTGAATGAACTCAGGTCATCATCCGTGTGAAGCATTTCTCTTTACTTCCTGAGCCTCCTCTCCAGTTCTCAGGCTTAAGTTCTTGATCCAAGCATTAAGGTTGTGGGAGGACACATGGCTTCAGCAGGGGAGTTTCCTTAGCCATGCGACTAGCCTATAGTTTCCCATAAAAGTCAATTCATTCTATATGAATAAATAGTCCTTAATTGGAGACTGTGTCTTAGCAGATGCTAAGCATTTTCTTTTGGAAATGATATTAAAGAGTGGTTATTGTCTTGCTTTGGCAAAGGTAATGTACTTGGGATCAACAGATGCCATAGAAAAAAGTGGAAATATAAAAATAAGAGGAATAATATGGTATATGAAAAAAAATGTATAAATTCATGTCATGGGATTGTAAATGCATCTCTGTTGCTCCTTTGAGATCTGAATATCTTTCTCTGTTCAAGTGCTCAACATGCCTTAAATTAGATGCAGAAACTGCTTTTTTCTATCAGGAGTAACCAGTTCCTAAAACATTTGAGACAAGTTTGTAGCATTATTAAGATACACTTATTCATTTGTTTATGTGTGCTTGTATGTGTCTGGGTGTGTGCAGAGCTGAGGCCACCTTTAGGGAGTATGTTCTTTCCCTTTATCATGTGGGTTCTGAGG
>NW_021610949.1:0-1039 GCF_004785775.1 Grammomys surdaster | reverse complement strand
CCTGGTCAATTTTGTATAATTTTAAGAATTTTTAAAGTAACAGTCAAATTTTTCATGACTTTAAAATCATTAAAAATTTTTAGTGGTGCACATATTCAATTTTATTAGAAAATTTCCTTAAATCACATTCAATTTCATAAGATTTTTTTTCGATATCCATCTTGAATCTTTCGAGGAAATACTTATAACAGAGTTCAATTTTTTCTGCCTTTTTTTCATGGTTTGTTATAATTTTAATCAAATCTTCCTTATACGCTTTATATTTTTCATCAAATTATTCTATATTTATCTTAATTATTATCACTAGATTTTTCAACAATATTTTCAAAATTATCAAACATTATTTTCCGTGCACATATTCAATTTTATCTGAAATTATTCTTATATCACCTTGAATATCATAAGAAATTTTTTCCATGTCAATTTTCAATCTAAGAATTATCTTTAAAATTGTTTGAATTTTTCCTATATTTTTTCTGTTTGTCATTATTTTAATCAAATATGTGGTTTCTATTTTTTCTTATATTTTTTCCTATATTTATCTTAATTTTTATCAGTTGTATTCAGAATGTCTTCAAAATCATCAAACATTATTTCTATATACATAATCAATTTTGTCAGAACATTTTTAAATTCACATTCAATTTCTTGTGAATTTTTTTCTATGTCAATCTTCAGTTTTTCTACGAATTATTTTAACACATTCCAAGTTTTCCTACATATTTTCTGTTTGTCATCATTTTAATGGAATCTACCTTATATTCTTTATATTTAATTATCTAATTTTTCAATATTCATGTTAGTTTATATCACTAGTTCTTATGAGAATGTTTTCAAAATTATGAAACAGTTTTCTCAGGCAACATATTTAATTTTATCAGAAATTTTCTTTAAATCACATTCAATTTCATAAGAAATTTTTTCCATGTCAATCTTCAATTTTTCTAGGAATTATTTAAAAAGCAGTTTTAATTTTTTTCCATATTTTTATTCTTTGCTTTTCATAATTTTAATCAAATCTTCTGTATATTTTTTATTT
>NW_021610948.1:0-3945 GCF_004785775.1 Grammomys surdaster | reverse complement strand
ATTGCAGTCCTTAACCCCATGGCCTTCCAGCCACCCCCAGGAATAACACACATGTGGTGTTTTCCACCATCACTGCCCAGGTCTGGACCCTGGATACAAAGAGAAGAGCATTTCAGGAGAGCTGCAGACACACTCACCTGTAATCAGTGGCATCCAGAGGCCCAGAGTCAGTCCTGGAAGAGAGTTCTTTGTAAGAGATTTGTCCCTAAGGCTGAGCAAGACCCCTTTTCTGCAGAACTGCCTGAGACCCTGTGGTCTTCTGATGGGAGAGTGATGAGCTACTGGCCCTGGTCATTTCTAGACATCAGTATATCCTCCCCCTCTTCACATCTCACCAAGACACAGCAGGGCTGTGAAGTTGACGGTCATGGCATCTCCTCTCAGAGGCAGCAACTGTGCTTGAGGGCAGAGGTACAGAGCCTTTCTGAAGGGATTGGGAAACAGGATATGGCCCTGAAGGCAGGGCTGTCCTTATGATGCGATCACATTTCACCAGCCCCACAGGAAGTGGAAATTCTCTCCTCATACTCTACACTCTGACTTCCTCAATTCTGTGACTAGACCAGGCAGTAGACTCTCTGCAATCAGGTCTTACACAGATGACATTTCCTCAGCTCACCATGTCTGCCTCACCTGTGCTCATCACTGTCAGAGCCATGTTGTAGCAGACATGTGTGAACATCTCACACAACAGTACAAATTTAAGTGTGGTTTTGCTTTGTTCCTTTTCACATTTTTACATGAAATATTTCCTTATTTTCAACATTTTTGATGTTTCTGAGAAGGGTCCTGCTGTTTATATTTGCCCGGAGTAAGATTTACAGCCTTTTCTTCATAGTCGCAAGTGATGCATTAGCATTGGGCACTATAGTTTCTGTTTGTTTTTTTTTCTCACATTTTTATTTTCCTGTACAATTTTAGGGATTCAATTTCTATTAATTTCTGTAGTGTTTATTTTTTGTGTTTGTATATTTTTTGTATATGTACATGCATGTGTGTCAAAGAACATGTGTGGAGGTCAGAACATAATTTCAATAATAAATTTTCCTTTTACATGTTGATCCTGTCAATCAGAGTCAGGTCTTAAGTTGGCAGCAGGCCCTTATATACTGAGCCATCTCACTGTCCCTACACTTATCATTATCGTTTTCCTAAGTCCTTCTGCTTAGTCAACAAATTATGTGGTCATGAGGATACTGGTGCAAACAGCTCTCCAGGTGTTTATTTGAGTTGTTTGGGATAATGGTGGTTGCTGTATGAATATATCATGATTCCTGCTGAAGTTCAACACACACTGGTGCAGGCATGGGCAGCATTTGGGAGCACCACTGTATCATTGTGTTGCAGTTGTAAACTTGAGAAGCTAGCAATGGAGTTGCTGGAGGATGGCAGCACACAGGCCCAGCATGAAGTACAGGGTGGATCTTTCTGGATGTTGTAGTCAGCCAGGGTTGTGTCTCCCTCCATCTGCTGGTGGGAAATATCAGCAGCTGCTAGAGTTTTGATGGCATGACTTCTTGGTCCTGAATCCTCAATGGTGACACTGAATTCAACCTCAAAAATGACGGACTTCCCCTTCAGTGCCTTGCCAAATATTGACATGTTCGTGCCTGCATGGTAGCACAGTTCAAAAGAAAGAACTCAGTAAAAGTGTGTTTTTTCTGTTTATTTTTCTGTGTTAGAGATTGATGGAACAGCCTCTAGTGTTTTCAGTACATACTCTACCAGTGAGCTACACAACTGTTTTACTCTGTAATTTTCAATGTTTGGTGTTTTAATTTTTCTCTGTTGACTTTTTTCCTATAAACTAAACCTGATAGGTTTAGTTGTCTTTGTGGTTGTATTCACACAGTCTGCCGCTATGTAGTCCTGGTTATCCTGGACCTGGTTATGTAGACCAGTCTAAACTGGACCTCATAGAGATCTCCTCCCTATGCTTCCCAAGTGCAGGGATTAGAGATGTGGGCCACCACAATGAGTCCTGTGTTTACAATTTAAAGTTTCTAAAAATTTTATTCCTGTATATATTGTGTTAATTGAGTCTTCATCCCTTCATCTTCCCTTGCCCTTACCCTGTCCATCTGCTCACCCTACTTACTAACCTGAATTTATTTTTGGTTCTTCCCTTGAACTTCATTTTCTAAAATGTGCTGCTCAATCTCATGAGAGTTCTCATTTTTTCCTTTCATTTAATAAATTTGTGTATTCTTTGTTTTTCCTGTGGCTGAGGTGCTTCTTGATGTGTGTGGGGCAGTGGGCTATGAGAAAGCCAGAAAGCTTGGTAGAAATCTTCGAAGCCCCGGAAACCTCGGCCTGGAAAGGGTCACAGGACGGGAGGTTGCTTCAGAATTCCCACGCTGATGGCCCTCTTAGCTTCTACTTCCCACAAAGAGACCAGTGACTCTTATCACGTAGGATAGCACCTCCATGCAAATAAGGCATCCTCAAACACCCAAGCCAAACCAATAGGGGCTACCTGTTCTTTCTCCGAAACTGTATATATATAATTCCAGAGCTCACATTAAACTACTACTGCTGTGTGGTGCAAGGTCTCCTGCTGTCGGAGTGTTTTCGCGTTTCCTCGCCAGTCGCCAGTCGCGCACTTCAAAGGACAACGCTCTCCTCTCCCCTTAGTGGAAGAGCAAGCTGAACTAAAAGAGCTGATAACACTTTCTCACTTTCGGGGGCTGGGACGGAGGTCCCGCTCCGGTTTTCGGGCGACCAGAGGCCGCTGTGGAGCGAGCCCTGCCCCGTCGGTTGCTGAAGGCCCTGGGCCGGCTCCGCTGGTTCCTTCCACGCCCCCGACCCCGGAGGCCGCTTGCCCACCCCTGTTGGCCCGGCCTGGAGCTGACGCCAGCCGCCGCCGCTGACCCCGGTATCTTGCAGCGATCTCTAGGCGCGAGCACCGCACCACATCTGGCGCCATCAGCGTGGGGCTTGCGACTGCAAGAACCGAACCACCCAACGCAAGGCCGCCGGCCTCTCTACGCTGAAGCCTCCGCCAGCTGCGCTTGGGCGCCGTCTCTGTTCTGCTCTACCTCCCTGATCGTGAGCTAGAAAAACCCACAAGAACTAACACTGCCAGAAGGTAAGCCCCCAAGTCTGGAGACGAATAATCTATCACTTCCTTCTGTATTTTCGGTCAAAGCCATCGCGCGGATTTAAATAAGCCGAAGGAGCAACTGAAGCCTCCTGGCCAGGGCTACTCCCTGGTGTAGGCTGAAGGCTCCTCCGACCTCTGCTTAAATCCCGACAGCTCACAACGGGTGTTGGCGAAGACCTTCTATCTAGAATCTCCTCATGACAAAAAGAAAAATCTGGTAATGCAGTGACCAGTTAAGGGCTATTAGAGCGGTCACCAGTCTCAAATCTGCGGACAGGCTTAACGTTTTGGACCCTTGTGGAATCCCCCGAGGCTAGCAAGCCGAAGGAACGTTCCCATTAGACAAAGCGTTTCTCCTCTTTTCTATCATGGGCAATTCCACATCACATAAAAAACCACCCCAGGTCAGGCAAATATGTGTCCTACTAGAATCCCAAGGGGTGAAAATAACCAAAAAACAAGCCTCCCTGTTTTGGGAGGAAGTCCTTCAGATAGCCCCGTGCATGGCTGAGGACAATATCTACAGCGCAGATTCATGGAGTAGAGTAGCCTCCCTTATCAAAAACAGAAACACCCAAGAAGGAAAAAAGCTTCCTCATGGTTTTCTGCCAATCTTAGCTGCGATTCGACAATGTATAGGGCCCTCTAAAACAGGACAGATAGAGAACAATACAACTTTTGACACCCCTCAGTCAAAAGAGACCAAAGATCAGGGTCCCCCAAGTCACCCTACCTCAGACCTCACAGCCCTTACCCAATTGATAAGAGAGATAAAATCCATCTACCCACCCCTTCCTCCTTATGCCTTAGAAGAAAGGCCAAATGGACCATCTGCCCCTCCT
>NW_021610947.1:0-4542 GCF_004785775.1 Grammomys surdaster | reverse complement strand
TTCCCACCATTCCCCAGACCCCTCCCCTTCCCTTTTTTCCCCTTCTAGAAGCTAATATGTCTAAAGTAGTTAAGATAGTACCTTTGGTACTGGGTGCTATTTATTCTGATAAGCATCTCAGAATAGCTGGTCTCCTCTACCCATAGTAGAACCCTTTTTGCTCCTGTTTTAGGCAACAGTACAGGTAATTTTGGCAGTGTTTGGTTTAACTGACCATTCCCAACACTGTACACATTAAGAGGCATTATCCAGAGCATGCTTACCTGTTCGTCTTTCTCCTTTGTGCTCCTTGGTGTATTGATGCTCCTTGGTATTTTGATCAGATTGATGGGAATTAGTAGCTGAGTATCTCTTGCTGGTACAGAGTACCAGGGTTACTGCCCCAACCTGACCCTGGAGACTCTGGGCAAAGAAAAGCATTGGGGAGGGGTCTGGGGAATGGTGGGAAATGAGAACTCTGATATTAAATGGTGTCTTTTTTTTTTTTTTTTCAAGAAAAGCTTGATTGTGGTTTTGACATTTATAGCTTTCTAAAAATTTGTATTTCCGGTGATGATTAACATAGTTTTGAATATTTCCATAGCAGTCTTGGATTAGGTCTTTGGTTCATTTCCAGACTTGTCTTTTAGTTTATGACAACATCCATTTTCACTTGTTAAACTCAGGAAGAATAGGTGTTTTTTTCTTTTCTGGATGTCAGAGAACCCCTTCCCTGCTCAGAACACTCACTGCCCTCTTTAATGACTCTCTGTTCCTACTATACTTCACTTCTGTCTTCTGGCCCCAGGCCTCATCTTCTCCAGCTTCTGGAAGCTGATGGTGAAGGTTTATTAGGATTGTCAGGGAATGGTGCAGAAGCTAAGGAGTGTGTCCTACATGTGGGTGCATCCCTTTGTGCTCTGGAGATGGTCAGAAGGTTCTGGATTTACCTGTTCATCCCTCCTCTGGAGGATTGCCATATACAGAGAAGGCCGCTCCTGGCGTGCCACATGTTTCTGGCAACAGAAGCAGAGAGGGGATGAAAGAGACCTTCAATATTTAAAGGAAGGGACATAAGTATTCCTCAGAGAATTTATTGTGGAACTGTGTATACATGGGTGACAGATCTGCAGGGTTTTCACCTAGAAAATGATTAACACAGTGACCCCATCAGACAGAATGTTAACGAGGAAACTGAATTTCCAGAGCAAGGGCAAACTGCCTTTCAGGGCTGTTGTTTCCACATTGTGCAGTGTGCACTGAGACCATGGGGAAGGGCTTGGCTGCATTGCTCTTCTGCTGCCCTAGAATTACTCAAAACTCAGGCTTGTTGGCTCTGCCATCATAGCAAGAGAAGCCTCTGTGACATTGCTGGCATGTTCTCTGTGTTTCAAGGACATAGGGGAGCTGACATGCCCTGCCTCTGTAGTGGTCCTCCTTCCTACCACAAGAATCACCCCGGGACTTACACTAGGGAAGGTTTTTGACAACTGGGTACATTCCTGTTCTTCAATTAAGTTCATACAAGCCATCAACATTTTTTTCTTTGTTTTTGTTTTTCAAGACAGTGTTTTTCTGTGTAGCCCTGGTTGTTCTGGAACTCTCTCTCTCTGGAGACTATACTAGCCTCAAACTCACAGAGAACCACCTGCCTCTGCCTTCTGAGTGTTGGGTTTAAAGGTGTATACCACTGTCTCCTGGCCACAAACATTTTTAAATGGATCTCTTTGAATAGACCTCTAAGGATAGAAATAGGACATCGAGGAGCATGAAATGGCCAGCCTTACATGTTATTTATCTGATGTTGTCCTCACTGGTCACACAAACAGGCCTTTCCTTCTGGTCATTGGTTGGATATAGCAACTCTTACTGAGCAACTCCATAATATCAGAAGCACATACCTGTTACTCAAAAGCAGACCCAGCCAACGTCTAAGACATTCCTAAGTTGCCTAAATACACTAAACACAGTAAAAACATAAATGGAGATAACTTTTGTTTATTAACATTCATCTCAGTCTTGTCTCTTCTCTTCATTTTTTACTTTTTAAGAAAGTGTCTTGCTCTGCAATTTAGCCTGACCTTGAACTCAGTATATGGTCTCATATGGAGCGCCTCCTGGTCTGCCTCCTGAATGCTAAGATCCCACCACACCCAGCCGGATCTGGTTTAAGTTTTTTTATAATTTACTTTTAGGATATTTACAATTTCATAAAATGGAGATGCTTTTTCTCTGTGATAGTAGGAGATTTTATACAGAAGGTACTTCTAATACTTAGTATTTTATACAGAAAGTACTTCTTTTTTTTTTTCTTTTTTCTTTTTTTTTTTTTTATTGGATGATTTATTTACATTTCCTATGTTGTCCCCTTACCCCATCCCCCACCACCCCCTCGGAACCCCCAATCCCCTCGCCCCTCCTCCTTCTTCTCTGTGGATGTAACCTCTATCTACACCCCCCCACTCCCACCTCCCCACCCTCAAAATTCCCACCCCCTGGGGCATCCAGCCTTCATGAGGTCAAGGTTCTCTTCTTCCACCTATGCCCAGCAGGGCCCTCCACTTTTACATATTCAGCTGAAGCCCTGGATCCCCCCCTAAGTGCTCCCAGGCTGGTGGTTTAGACCCTGGGAGCTGTGGTTGGTTGGTATTGTTGCTCTCCTCATGGTGCCACAAACCCTTTCAGCTCCTTCAGTCTTCACTCTAACTCCTCTATTGAGAACCCCATGATCAGTTCAATGGCTAGTTGTGAGCATCTGCCTCTGAATATGTCTGACTCTTGAAGGCCTCTGAGGAGATATCCATATCAGGCTCTTATCAGCATGCACTTCCTGTCTTCCACATCAGCATCTACCTTTGGTGATTGCACATGGGATAGATACTCAGGTGGGGTGGTCTTGAGACGGCCCCTCCTTCAGTTTCTGTCCCTCACTTTGTCTCCATATTTGCTCCCTTGAGTATTTTGTTGCTCCTTCTAAGAAGGACCGAATCACCCTCACTTGGT
The DNA here is from genome assembly GCF_004785775.1 of Grammomys surdaster. NCBI lineage: Eukaryota > Metazoa > Chordata > Mammalia > Rodentia > Muridae > Grammomys > Grammomys surdaster. The sequence goes on along the minus strand of NW_021610947.1, from coordinate 1,560 downwards.
CTTCCTTCTTTATGGACTTCATGTGGCCTGTGAGTTGCATCTTGGGCATTTCAAGGTTCTAGGCTAATATCCAATAATCAGTGAGTGAATACCATGTGTCTTCTTTTGTGATTGGCTTACCTCACTCAGGATGATAATTTCTAGTTCCATCCATTTACCTAGGAACCTCTCGAATTCATTGTTTTTAATAGCTGAGTAATACTCCATTGTGTAAATATACCACATTTTTTGAATCCATTCCTCAGTTGAAGGACATCTGGGTTCTTTCCAGCTCCTGGCTATTATAAATAAGGCTGCTATGAACATAGTTGAGCATATGTCCTTGTTATATGTTCGAGCATCTTCTGGGTATATGCCTAGGAGTGGTATAGCTGGATCCTCGGGTAATGCTATGTCCAATTTTCTGAGGAACCGCCAGACTGATTTCCAAAGTGGTTGCACCATCTTGCAGTCCCACCAACAATGGAGGAGTGTTCCTCTTTCTCCACACCCTCGCCAGCATCTACTATCACCTGAGTTTTTAATCTTAGCCATTCTGACTGGTGTGAGATGGAATCTCAGGGTTGTTTTGATTTGCATTTCCCTGACGACTAAGGATGCCGAGCATTTCTTTAGGTGCTTCTCGGCCATTCGAGTTTCTTCTGTTGAAAATTCTTTGTTAAGCTCTATACCCCATTTTTTAATAGGGTAATTTGGTTGCCTGGAGTCTAATTTCTTGAGTTCTTTGTATATATTGGATATTAGCCCTCTATCAGATGAAGGATTGGTAAAGATCTTTTCCCAATTTGTTGGTTGTCGTTTTGTCCTATTGACAGTGTCCTTTGCCTTACAGAAACTTTGCAATTTTATGAAGTCCCATTTGTCAATTCTCGATCTTAGAGCATATGCCATTGGAGTTCTGTTCAGGAACTTTTCCCCTGTGCCCAAGTATTCGAGGCTTTTCCCCACCTTCTCTTCTATTAGTTTCAGTGTATCTGGTTTTATGTGGAGGTCCTTTATCCACTTAGATTTGAGCTTTGTACAAGGGGATAAGAATGGATCAATTTTCATTCTTCTACATGTTGTCCTCCAGTTGAACCAGCACCATTTGTTGAAAATGCTGTCCTTTTTCCACTGGACAGTTTTAGCTCCTTTGTCAAAGATCAAGTGACCATAGGAGTGTGGGTTCATTTCTGGGTCTTCAATTCTATTCCATTGATCTTCCTGCCTGTCTCTGTACCAATACCAGGTAGTTTTTATCACTATTGCTCTGTAGTACAGCTTGAGGTCAGGGATGGTGATTCCTCCCGAAGTTCTTTTATTGTTGAGAATAGTTTTCGCTATCCTGGGTTTTTTGTTATTCCATATGAATTTGAGAATTTCCTTTTCTAACTCTGTGAAGAATTGAGTTGGGATTTTAATGGGGATTGCATTGAATCTGTAGATTGCTTTTGGCAAGATGGCCATTTTTATTATATTAATCCTGCCAATCCATGAGCATGGGAGATCTTTCCATCTTCTGAGATCTTCTTCGATTTCTTTCTTCAGAGACTTGAAGTTCTTGTCATACAGGTCTTTCAC
>NW_021610946.1:0-1278 GCF_004785775.1 Grammomys surdaster | reverse complement strand
TTGTGTGAGGTGTAATGTGTGTTTTGAGCTTTAGTAAAGTTTCTTTTATGTATGTAGGTGCCCTTGCATTTGGAGCATAGATGTTCAGAATTGAGAGTTTACCTTGGTAGATTTTTCCTTTGATGAGTATGAAGTGTCCTTTCTTATCTTTTTGGATTAATTTTGGATGAAAGTCGATTTTATTTGATATTAGAATGGCTACTCCAGCTTGTTTCTTGGGACCATTGCCTTGGAAAATTGTTTTCCACCCTTTTATTCTGAGGTAGTGTCTGTCTTTGTCACTGAGGTGTGTTTCTTGTATGCAGCAAAATTCTGGGTCTTGTTTGTGTATCCAGTCTGCTAGTCTGCGTCTTTTTATTGGGGAATTGAGACCATTGATGTTAAGAGATATTAAGGAAAAATGATTGTTGCTTCCTGTTATTTTTGTTATTAGAGGTAAAGTTATGTTTGTATCTTTTTTGGGGGTTGTTGGAAGATTACTTACTTGCTTTTCCTAGGTTGTAGTTTCCCACCTTGTGTAGGCATTTTCCATCAATTATCCTTTGAAGTGCTGGGTTTGTGGGAAGATATTGTGCAAATTTGGTTTTGTCATGGAATATCTTGGTTTCACCATCTATAGTGATTGAGAGTTTTGCTGGGTATAGTAATCTGGGCTGGCAATTGTGTTCTCTTAGTGTCTGTATGATGTCAGTCCAGGCTCTTCTGGCTTTTATAGTCTCTGGTGAGAAGTCTGGTGTAATTCTTATAGGTCTGCCTTTATATGTTACTTGACCTTTTTCCCTTACTGCTTTTAGTATTTTTTCTTTGTTTTGTGCATCTGATGTTTTGATTATTATGTGACAGGAGGTATTTCTTTTCTGGTCTAGTCTATTTGGTGTTCTTTAGGCTTCTTGTATGTTTATGGGCATCCTGTTCTTTAGGTTAGGGAAGTTTTCCTCAATAATTTTGTTGAAGATATTTACTGGCCCTTTAAGTTGGGAATCTTCATTCTCATCTATACCTATTATCCTTAGGTTTGGTCTTCTCATTGTGTCCTGGATTTCCTGGATGTTTTGAGTTAGGAGTTTTTTGCATTTTGCATTTTCTTTGACAACTGTGTCAATATTTTCCACCGTATCTTCTGCATTTGAGATTCTCTCTTCTATCTCTTGTATTCGGTTGGTGATGCTTGCGTCTGTGACTCCTGATCTCTTTCTTAGGTTTTCTATCTCCATGGTTGTCTCCCTTTGAGCTTTCTTTATTGTTTCTATTTCTAGTTTCAGATCCTGAATGTTTTTG
>NW_021610945.1:0-2695 GCF_004785775.1 Grammomys surdaster | reverse complement strand
GGGTCCTTCCCTGCGCCCTGCCACTACCCTCTCCAGGCTGGAAGGCTTGAGGCACAGATCTATCAACAGGAGAGACCAAGACTGAGCCACTCACATGTCATCATTCCTCAGGGTTACCTGCCAATGACTTGGCTGCAGGTTGACTACATTGGACTCCTGCCTCTCTAAAAGGATAATGTTTCATCCTTTTTGGAGCAGATATATTCTGTCTGTGGAGTTATTTTTCCTTCATATAAATGCTTCTCCCAAAACCACAATATTACAGAATGGCTTCCATGCAATTGGAGAGTGCTTTACTCACCATCATTGTATTCAACACACTATTGCATCTGACCAACAAACTTACTTCAAAGTCAGAGAAGTATGACAGTGGGTCCACAAAGTATGTTACACAACTTATATCTGTTGTGCAGGAGATCCTTTAGGGTATCTATTGGTTCTACACAGTTTTTCATTAAAGTATACTGGAAAATGCAAGAGCCTAATCCAGACAGGGTGACAAAGGGCCCAGATACATCAGAAATAAAAGTATGGGTCACTCTTCTAGGAAAAGGTTTACAACTTGCTGAGGGTCTTGTAGAGGAGGATGAAGGAACTACAAAATGAGGACTAAAGGAAGGTAGTTATAAATATCAACTAAGGCCACATGAGTAGCTGCTCAAAACAATATTCTATCATGACTGATTTATTTTTATTTTCTTAAGAATGCATTTATGTGGATATTTTTGTTTTGTATCATCAATTTCATTGTCAGGTGATGTGACACCAATATAGAGAACATGAATGGTAATCACATTGAATTTCAACATAACAGAAAAATGTTCTTTGAAGGATATCACCACCTATTCTTTTTTTCTTTAAAGATTTCATTATTTATTATATATGAATACACTGTAGCTGTCTTCAGACACACCAGAAGAGGGCATCAGATCTCATTACAGATGGTTGTGAGCCACCATGTGGTTGCTGGGATTTGGACTCAGGACCTCTGGAAGTGCAGTCAGTGCTCTTAACCACTGAGCAATCTCTCCAGCACCCACCACCACCTACCCTTATTGTATAATATATTTGCAGTTGTCCACGCCTTCTTCTTAGTAGTGGGATAATATATGAATTAAACATGTGCAGTTCTTATGACTGATGAGAAATTCTCTGTGAGTTCATGCAATCATCAGTTCTTTTGTGTTTTGATGGTACTGTTTCTTTAAAGCCACCCAACACCTTGACCCCTTATATTCATTGACATGTTTTCCCACACAGATCTCTAAGCCTTGAGTGATATTGTTGCTCTATACAAACTGGTGGTAAGGAGGTAGTCCTGAAGACAATCTTGACTTACTTCATCAGATTTAGACTGATCCCCAAATAGAAGCCGTACCTCTAATGCCTTGAATTCAAGTTGCTAGAAAGTACTCTACATGCTACTGGAGGAAAAAGTGAAGGAAATAAAAACCAAGAGGGACTCACACCATATAGACTCCTTCAATTCTACATGTACACTTAAAAACAAGCAATGTGTCTTCTTACAATATTTCCCCTCATCCAATGCTCAAGGAAAAGTGAAGAAGATAGTGGGAAAGACTTTGAGAATCAAAAGGTGAGGATCTTGCCTGTGAACATAAATCTTCTAGAAAGAGCATAGGTAGACCATGAAGTCGCACCAATACTACCCCCACCATATGATCTCAAGAAGGAACACAACAGTGAGCATATCAAACTAGATGGAAGAAAGTTTCAAAGCTTTTAGCCTGCATAAGCATTTGCAGGAAAATGTAAATCAGGGAATATAAGTGGTTGACATAGCCAAGAAAGGGAAAAAAGATTAGCCATGTATAACCAAATGATAAGCAATCAGAATGTAAACCAACGCAATTAATTAAATAAGAGGCCATGTACATTTTAGGATTGCAGGAAGGGGTACAAAGGATATTGTAGAGAAGGAAAATGTAAAGAAGGAACAATTAAACAATAATGTGAAAAACAAATTACAAAATAGCAGTTAAAAATAAAGCAACAAACAATACTTTGAGGGAAAAATGACACTGAGTTCAACAACAGTTGTCCAAAAATAATAATGTGTGTCTTTGTGTGTGTCTGTTTTCATGTGTGTAATATTAAACTCAAGTAAGACTTAGTTACTCCTACTCTTCTAAAATTTATAATGATGCCTTTCAACTAGAGTGAATTAAGTGTTCACAGACTTCACTGACTTTATTATGATAAAAGTATTGTGTATATTATTCTCACTATTGGTATTTCTCACTAAATGAAACACATTCATTTCATATTAAAATGGTGTGTTTTAATATAAAGTATAAAAGCATTGTATTGCAGACACAATCTGAACCCCACGGTCCTTTTCATATACTGTACCCTTCTTAATAAGTTACCTGATATTCTTAACATCTTCATAATACATTGTAAAGCTACTCAAAATCCTGCTCCTTGTGATGGCCATCAACAATATGAAATGCTGTCACCATACTCCACACTCTACTAACATTCACCCTTATCTCTCCTTTTCAAATTGGTTCCTTTCACTGTATCAGTAATTTATGATATTCCAAAATCCTAATGAGGCAATTTACCATTTTGCTAATGTCTTAGTTTCTGTTGCTGTAACAAAACACCATGGTCAAAAGGAACACATGAGAAAAGTGTTGATTCCCTATGTACCTTGGTCACAGTTAATTGA
>NW_021610944.1:0-2420 GCF_004785775.1 Grammomys surdaster | reverse complement strand
CCTGTTTGGTACAACCCTGTGTTGCAGATTAGTGTTCATACTCTGGTTGGTTTACAAGCTCAGAAATCAACAGAAACGTGACAAAGCCGTGATTACCCAAACACTTGTGGCCTTAGAACAAGGTTCATCTCCCGAAATCTGGTTATCTATGTTAAAGAAATAGCGAGCAAACAGATCCATCAGCCGCTACACCCCAAGGGCTCAGCCCATTACATTGGGTCGATGAGGAGTTTTAGCCTGACTGGTCTTGTCTGTGTAGCTCTGGTACCTGAATTTTGAGACAAACAGCCCTTGCACCCCTAGGAGATAACTCCATTGCACAGGGATGGGTGTTTGCATCTCTTTCGATTTCCCTAGCCTTTGCACCCAGAGGACTTGTTTCCATTGCACCTGGTAAGGTAGGGGAGACTGTATCAAACTATTAGTCCTTGATCGCTTATTCCCCTATGATGGAAATTGCTTGATCGGGCTTGAGTTTGAGTCATATTGGTACTGTGCCAGACAGACCAAGGGCAACTCCATCTTTTCGTCTCCAGGCCAGCTGCCATTGGTCCCAACGACGGGAATGGGTTGATGCCCTATGCCAGAACTACACTACGAGCTGTGAGTTTACCCCATGACGGGCATTACGAGTGGCCACAACCTGGGTGCACATTCTTGCTGGCAAGAATGCCAGGTGTGGGTGCAACCCTCGTAGCCTAAGATAAGGAGCTCACCATTCTTTGGTGCTGGATATGGAAGAACATCAACTAGCCTAAGACATGGGAAATGGCCAGTGCCTGTGATTCTCATTTAAAACAAAAAAGGGGAGAAGTTGAGAGCCGTGAAAGGCAGAGACAGCGCTGGCAATCCGATGCTCTCACAAGTTCTATAATTTATTGCCTTTGTGTAAGGGGAAAGCACAGAAAGTCACAGCCCATCCCGGGGCATATAAGATTTTATGGGCAATTAACCAACCAGATATGTACACGTCGCTCCAGGGGGTATTTAACAGGGGGTATTTAAGCAGGAACCCTGAGTGATAGTCCTCCATACTTCTCAGGGCTCGGGTTCCCATTACAAGGGACATAAGTGTAGAAGGTCTCATAACTGTTTAACTGCCTTAAACGCCTTACTAGTAGAACAGTGGGCTTGACCGGCGAAATAACAGTTGGGAATTTGTTGTAGCAATATAATAAAGAAGGGGGAGATGTTGGGAGCTGCGTATGCCATTCGACAATGGCGCGGCTCCGAGCGGGAGGCGCATACGCCAACTGTCAATGGCGCGGCTCCGTCAGCGGTGTGGCTCCGTCAAGAAGCCGCATTCAAAGGCGCGGCTCTGTGAGGGAGCCGCACTCAAAGGCACAGCTCAGTCAGGGAGCCGTGAAGCAAAGAGCGCTGGCTCCCTGCCTCTCAGCCCGTGAGGGAGCCGTGAGGTAAAGCACGCCTGAGTAAGGCGCGCCGGCTCCCTGCTTCTCGGCTCTGACAGAGCCATGAATGGGAGCGCGCATGCGCAGAGCACACCGGCTTCCCGCGCTCTGGTTCCAGTCAGAGCCCAGCCGAATGTGCGCATGCGCAAAGGACAAAAAAAAAGAATATGCTAATTAAGCCTTACTCTAAGATCACTCCAAGAGCCAATAAGAAACTAGTATGCTAATTAGGCATCATTAAGGAGCCAATGAGCATGCAGTAAGTGCTCCCAGGACTCTATATAAGCCCATGGGTTCTGGGGCTCTGGGTCCTTCGCCACTACCATCTACGAGAGCTGTAACACCATCTAAGAGCTGTAACACCATCTAAGAGCTGTAACACCATCTAAGAGCTGTAACATCATCTGAAATTGCTGTAACCAGTAAATTGCTGTCAGAAGAATCCTGAAGTGTGGCATGTTCTCCTTTTCGGCGAGGCGGCGCGTCACAAACAATGTTACATGTGATATTTCAGTTAGTACTTGTGTTTGCTTTAAAGCATAAACAGTTTTACCGTCGAGCCATGTATGTTTCATTGTTTCATATGGCATGTCCAAGTAAGTTGTTAGATTCCAGCAGAAAAGCACTATACAACGTATTGAACAAGCCTAGTGTAAAGATACTTGCATTACAAAGCATTCATACTTCCAGAGGTAATGCCAAGTACAACACCATTGAAAACAATGAAATCATGTTACTTGTCGCATTTCAGTTTACGATGTGTGTTTCCTTTGAAGAGTAAACACTTGTACCATCCGGGCATGTACATTTGTTTCATATGGTATGTCCAAGAAAGTTGCTAGATTCCAGCAGGAAAGCACAATACAAAGTATTGAATAAACCTACAGTAAAGATACGCGCATTGGAATGCATTCGTACTTCCAGAGATAAAGGCAACTACAACACTGCTTACAACACTGAAATCATGTTACATGTGACATTTCAGTTAGAACCTGTGTTTGCTTAAAGCAT
>NW_021610943.1:0-5433 GCF_004785775.1 Grammomys surdaster | reverse complement strand
AATGATGGGAATTAGGCTGACGCCACATGCCAGATTTACACCATGAAGACAACTGAGGAATTGATGACAAGCCAACCCCATGACGGGATTAGCGAGTGGCAATGACCCGGGCGCGGGAATATCCCTCGCAGCCTAAGACAGGGTGGCTTGCCTTTCCTTGGTGTTAGCCCTATTGGTGCTGGGCGTAGAGAAATGTCAACTAGCCTAGACACGGGACATTGACCAGTGCCTGTTTAACAAATCAAAAAAGAAATAGCCAATAGACAGATTCCTGAGCCGCTGTACCCAAAGGCTTCTGGTAAGGCACCCTGTAAAGCCTCAAACATTTGAGCACCACCCTCTAAAGAGACTCAGACCCGCCGTGAGACCCCCAAATATGGGAGTTACGTAACCTTCCCAGGGACCTCTACCACCCTCTGTTTTTAAAACAAAAAAGGGGCAGATGTTGGGAGCCGCGGCGAGTGCTGACAAAGTCCGCCATCGCTAGGTGGCGCTGTCAGCCATAATTCTTCCTAGTAAACAAGTAAATTGCACATGTGCCATGGTAAAGCCCGCCAAAGTTAAAGCCCATCCCACGGCATTTGGCGAGCTACGAGTAAGCAGCCAATCAGAGGTGATTACACCGCTCTAGGGTATAAAGCAGTGCCTTTCTTCGTCTTCGTCTTCTACCACCATTTTGGTTTATGGGAATAAACGTGTTTCTACGGAAGGATTCTGGTGTGTGTGTGTGTGTGTGTGTGTGTTCCTGCCGGCGAGACACTACACGCGCGCGCGTCACACTAATACAAATGTCTTTGTTGATAATGAAAAACTTAACAAAATTTCAGGGGTTTGAATTCACAGATTTATACACTGATTTTTTTAAATAAATTTTTGAATAATCAATAAAGATAATTAGTTGAAATTCAAACTGCCACATTTGTACTAAAATAAAAAAATATGATAAATATTTGTAGAGCTTTGGGTTACACTTTAAACAGGAGAACACACGCACAGACACATATACACTCACAGTCACAGACAACGACACAGATACAGAGAGACAGAGGAATAGAGAGATAAAGACTGAAACAGACCGAAACAGGAATAAAGACAGTGAAACAGACATATCAGAAAACTAAGAGACAATGTCTCCAGTTAGAGATCTTGGGCAAATCACTCACCAAAGAAATGAGAAGACAATGAAAATCTGAACTAGACTGTTGACTTAGACTGATGCCAAAGCCTTTGCTGGATATGACAATTACTTAAATTTTATAAGCTGTTATTATTGAAAAGAACTATGAAGATGTAAAAAGAAATCTACTTATGTAATTTCTTGCTTGTGTTTTACAGTCCTCAAAATTAAAAAAAAACTAATTTGTAAATAAAAAGCATTTTATGGCTACTGAGGAGCCTGCATAGTAAATAGTGACATTATTACAACCTATCAAGAAATTTGTAGGACAAAAGATGGCTACACCAATCCACCCATAAAACCTTCGAACCAAAGTTTGTCCTTCCTACAAGATGCTTAGGTATAAAGATGGAGCAGAGATTGAGGGAATGTCCAACCAACGACTGGCTCAATTTGAGACCCATCCTGTGGGAGAGGGACAACCCCTGACACTATTAATGATACTCTGTTATGCTGGCAGACAGAAGCCTATCTATCTACCAGCTGGATCCAGCAGCTGATGGAAATAAATGCAAACACCCACAGGACAACATTAGGCAGAGTTTTGGGAGTCTTGTGAAAGTGTGAGAGGAAGGATTGTTGAAGCCAGAGAAGTCAATGACACCTCAAGAAGATTGATAGACTCTAAATTGATTGAGCCCATCGGGGCTCACAGACACTGAACCACTAACATAAGAGCATGCATGGGCTGAACCTAACCCCTCTACAGATTTGTAGCATATTAACATCATGATGTTCATATAGGTCCCTAACAAATGAAGTTGGGCATGACGCTGACTCTGTTGCCTCCGTCTGTGTCTTTTTCCACTACCTGGGATGTTTTGTCTTGCCTTACTGGGAGAGCATGATCCTAGTCCTGCTGTGACTTGATGTGCCAGAGCAGATTGGTACCCATATTGGAGCCTTCTCAGAGGAGAGAAAGAAGAAAAAAATGGGGGTTTGGGGGTATGGGATGGGACTTGAAGGAGAAAAAGTAGGAGTGTGTGATCTAGATGTAAAGTGAAAACATAAATAAATTAAGCAAATATATACCAAAAGAAAAAAAGAGCTAGATTGTATAATATACAAAGTCATTATGTTAAATAAGTACACTGGACAATGGGATGGCATAACAGTACTGAGACCAAGCAGATCTGAGGTTGAGCGGTCAGTCCTCAAGAGTCTTGTTGATCTCAACGGCTCCCTTGGCTTATTATCTACTTGCACACAGCAACACACAAGTATTTCCTTCTGGGAAGTCTTGGAAATGGATAGAATTCAAATCTGATGTTGAAAATCCACTGAGTGTGTTCTTGTGGACAGAAGATGGGAATCCTGGTTAAGAGGTTAATTGAAAGAACAAGGGCAATCAACTTAATAAACATCAGCCTACCTAGCCATCAACTTAGAGAGTCACTTAGACTGATGGTCTCAGGGTCTGAAATGAACAACACAAGTCAATTATAATCAGAAAATTCAATGATTTGAGAAAGTAGGTAAATGCTGCCCAAAGCATTTAACAGAGGAGGAAGATAATCAACATGCTGAGAAGCAGAATTCATCAATGTATGCCAATCAGTCTCCACTATGAGCCTCCTAGGTCTTTCCATAAAGCCAGATGGACATCACAGTCACTGTTTTAGGAAGAGGAGCTGTACAGTGGCCCACAACTTGACCCTACACTGTTCCAGAGTACGATATGTTCTGATCTAGTTTCTGTAGCTCCTTAAGACACTAATCTGAAATAGAAATTAAGTCTGAGTATGTAGAATGGTGTCTTTCACTTATGACAATTCATAGAAGAAAATCAACTCATCTCTTCAGTGAATAAAACTGGTAGATTTATGTAGCTTTGACAATCAAATTGTTATATCACCTTTTAAACATGAAGATCCAAGAATAAACAAACATCTCTATTGTTTCATATAACCCAAACTTGGATCTAAAGATTCACTTTCAAGAGTGAGGATGAATCACAGGAGGCTCTGAAGATGACAAGTGCTATATTCCTCACTAACTTCTAAGCTCCTAATGTCTTTCTTAAGCCTCTATATTGGAAACATTTAATAACCAATAATAATGTAAGTTCAATATAACCATAATTCCACTGAAGGAAGATATGTGTAACTCTATTCAGAAAATAAAGTCTGTTATTATAAATAGCTAGCAACCAGTCCAATCGCTGCTCTTAGCAAAGATCTGATGTGTCAAACATTCTGCTCTGCCTTAATCCCTTTTCATCCCAAAGAGATTATACCCCACTGTATTTTCCCCTTGCTTCTGCTGTTATTACTTAAATATAAAACAAGAGAAGGAAGGGCTATCTTAAGTCTGTGTTTCTAGTAATATTGTAGATCTTTCCAATTCACTGTTTGTGATTTTCCTGAACCTGCTGTTTTCCTGTCAGGCACATAGAAGTCCCCCTAATATTGACTTTGTATTATACTCTAAAGTTGTAGAGGAACAAATGGAAGCTAGTAGTGCTTGTGTGTCATAAAAACCAATCTGTTGAAACGTTTTTCTGTCACTGATGTTTTAGAACAGACTCGAGTGTTCTGTTTTTAATCTTCTAGAATGGCAGCTATATAGAAACATAGCAGATGTGTCATACTAGAAGGGAAAGGCTTAGACAGGACTAAATATTTTTTCCTGTTATCCAATGTGACAATTTTCCTCACTGTAAGGTAAATGAGCGCTTTGAAATGATAACTGGTTATTTAGTAATTAAATGACTTACTATCTAAGGAAAATACTTGTTACACAGATTTCAAAAATTCTTAGTGTCAGGATTAATTTAAATTAATTAACCACCGAACAAAATATTTGGAGTCATACTTTCCCTCTATGACCACAAAAGCACAACAAATCTACCTTGAATTCATACTTTCAAAGATTTAAATTTTCAAACTACTTATAGAAATGAAATTATATAAAACAGACACAATGTAGCATAATTTTTGGATTTGGATTCTTTCTGTTAACATGTTTTTGGGGGTTTTACGTGGAACAATTAAGGTAAAATTTAAAATGTATTAAATTACAGGAAATGTTTGCTCAGTAAATAAAAAGTTTTATAATGAATAGGAACAATCATTAATAAAAAAATTTCTTCTTAGGGTATTTTTATATTCCTAGACACAAATGTAAAGAACATAAACTGTTAAAAACCAACTTGACAATCCATCCAACACAAGAGATTATTTCATTTCTTTTTATGAAATATCACTGAGGTCTGTAATCTAATAAGTAAATTATTAAACACAGGCAGTTAGTACTTGACACCAAGAAAGTGTTTTGGAATAAAAATAATAATGTTTAGAAACTAATAGCATACTATAGTATTCATTACTGGATGTATAAAATAGAAGGTAAAGACAAATTCCTTTTGCAGAACAGAGTTTGTAGTACCAATATTTGAAAAAACTCTAAAACCTGTTAATCTTCAATTTTTCTGTTTCCTTTTTGCTGTGTTATAGAACAGAATAATTTTCTCTAATTTGTTGTATAAGAGAATTAACAAGTTGGATCTATTAAGTAAAAAAAATGTAAAATACATTTAAGGAGATAATGTTATGAAATTCAAAGAGTATCTGAATTTAAATAATTTAAATCTCTAATATGATTCCATCACAAATGATGCAATGTTGTGTACATACATGTACTTAAATAAAATATGGCAATTTTATATATAAATTTGTTTTACATCTTTTAAATTTTAGTTTAATTACAAGGGAGATTTTGTCATAAATTACTACTAATAAATTTATCTTTTAAAATATCTTTCTTTCTGTCTAATTATTTCTAAATACATATTGCAATGTTTTAATTTTAGGTATGGAGATATCTGATTTGTGCACATTGGGCAATTAACCCAACCAGAAGGCAGAATATTGTGAAGATTGTCTTAGCAATTACAGTGTTTAGAACTGAACTAGCTGAGTTACTGTTGATGTTGTACCATTCAATAAAAGCACTGAACACTTTATAGAGTCCCCTAATCTTGGCTGTGGTTCTCCCATCTTTTCTGTAGTTTCTGTCAAAATAACTGTAGGAAAACTTTTCTGGAACTGTTCTTTGTAAAACAAGTAAGGAGTACTTTGTATATCACACACTAACACACACACACACACACACACACAAACACAAACAGATCTACATATCCAGTCCTGATTGGATCTACTTTGGACAGTTTTATATTCTATTTCTTTTCTTTTCTTTTCTTTTCTTTTCTTTTCTTTTCTTTTCTTTTCTTTTCTTTTCTTTTCTTTTCTTTTCTT
>NW_021610942.1:0-2499 GCF_004785775.1 Grammomys surdaster | reverse complement strand
GGTTACTTGGCAGGGTTACAGGAGAAGCTGTAAGTGCCATTTGTGAGATAGTCTCAGAAGGAAAAAACTGTCAGCCATCTCCAAAGTGGCAAGGTTGTGTGACATTAAGGAGGCAGTCAAAAGCAGGAGACAAACTAATAGGTTTATATTGTTTAGGAGAGAGAGTGTTAAAGAGGTAATAACCTTGGCAGAATGTATAATTATGTCTTCTACTTGCCCTCTCTCCAGAGGTTAGGTAATTAGGAAGCATTGTGTGAATTCCCTGTTCTATGTCAGTGTTGCACAGATAACAAGTGATTGTGATGACAACCCTATCTGATATTATCCAAAAAACAGTGTACACAAGACTTAGGGAATTCTTCACAAGATGTGATAGATTGTCAGAACAAGAGAGCAGAGTGGGATTGTGTTCTCTATATAACAGGAATCCAGCACCCAGACAAACATCAACAGTGTGGTTGCCTAGACAAGACTTGGGAAATGCCTTGATTATTTTGATTTGAAATCTGTGGTTCTCTGCAATATTTGGTCTTAAATTATCTTCATGTTCCTTTAGGATAATCTCTGAGTTTTTGAATTATTTGATATCTCTGTTTTCTATCCCCTCATCTTTATACTTTGGACTTTTTCCCTCTATCGATTTCCTATAGGTCTGTCTTTCATATATCAGCCACATGATTTCTTTCACTACATTAACTGCCTTCACAGAGTCCAGTCCCCTCTAAATTCTCCCACAATCTCTTTTTACCAAAGATGGACTGAGTTCTCTAAAACATGGCAATTGCTCTCTTTCTGTATTTTTTTATTTTGTTTCTGTCAAGACAGGGCCATTGTAGACCAGGGTAGACTTAATCTGATCTTCAGTATTTCAACCAGTACATGCAGTGTTCCTTTATGAAGCTCTTTATAGTACTCACATATAATATGAATACATGTGAGCCACCATACCTATGTGAAAGATACATTTAGAACAGCACTGAATTTGAACAATAACAGGAAAGAAGTAGTGGAGAGAGACTATCATAATCATGGTATGGAGTGCTAGATTCTTCAAACCAGTTTTACTTTGTTTTTTTAAATTTAACACCATCAATGCTACCTGAGTTTTTTTTCCTGTTCACAAGCCTCTTAAGACACCACTATACTGTGCTCTGAGCAAGTTACAGTGCAATCTTCCTGAAGCAGAAAATGAATCAATTGAGAGTAAACAGTCTCTCCAAAGTCACATTCTTAGAAAGAACCAAAGCTAAATATGCCATTCAACTTGAGATATCTGTATATCTAGTATCTATAGTCTCCTGGGGATTTAAACTTACACTACAAATAAGGAAAGATATGATCAACGTTTTAAAGTTTCATTCCTGACCTAACATGGTCAGGGCAAGTATGGGAGGGACTAGCAGTAATCCACATTACAATGGAGCAGGATAAATGGATGTTCTTGACTGATCTTCTCACCAAACTGGCCTCTCTGTCGACTAGCAGACAGTGCTCACTGGTCATAGGTGGCCTGTGGTCTAATTTGTTTACAGATAGCTCCATGGAAACCCTAGAATTCTACCAGATACTGGTAGGGTGGGAGAGAAAATGATGTCATGAATCAGGGAGTAGCCAATAGGAAGGTAAGATTCTGAGGTAAAAGAAAAGAATGTGTGGAGAAGATTACATTAGACCAACAGAAGCCATGAAGGCTGAGGTTTTAGCTGGTTAAAGGAAGTTATATCTTGTTGTGGCTGTCCCTCTTCCTATGACTTTCACCCTAAAAGATCATGGCAACACTTTTATAAAATTCATTGATGACGATGTTCTGGGCAGAAGTCCTGCAGACACTAAGAGACCAGATCTGTCAGTCCAGTCTGCAGTATCCAGCAAAGGTCTCAATCAACATAGTTGGGGAAACCAAGGTATTCCATGACAAAACCAGATGTAAACAATACCTTCCCACTAACCCATCCCTACGGAGGCTACCAGAAGGAAAAGTCCATTAAAATTAGTTTAACTATACTCAAGAAAAAAACAAAAAATAAATAATTTCATACCATTAAAATCAATAGAAGGCAAACACTACACACGTTTGTGCACAGACACACACACACACACACACACTCAACCAAGACTCACATCAAAAAACAACCAAGACTAATATCAAAATAACAGGAATTAATAAACATTGGTCATTAATACATCTCACCATCAATGGAGTCAATTCCCCAACACAGGCTAATATAATCATTGCATAAAAATAATCCATCAATACAATAGATGCAAATATTTAAGGAACAATCAAGACAATGAACACAATCAAAGAACAAGCAAGGCAATAAACAACTGACCTTAATACTACCATGTAATTAAAATGGCATAAAGCAAAAAGGAGGATGGGAACGAAACGAGGTTTCTAGGTGGGAATGAGGAACCAGGATAACATTTGAAATATAAATAAATAAAATATATCCAATAAAATATTTATTGCCATTAAACTAATCCTAATTTACAACC
>NW_021610941.1:0-1360 GCF_004785775.1 Grammomys surdaster | reverse complement strand
GAGGCCCCAGGGTCTAAACCACCAGCCTCGGAGCACAAAGGGAGGAACCAATGGCCCCAGTTTTATGCATAGGGGAGGATGACATTGTCAGTCATAGTTGGGTGAGGAAGTCCTTGGTCCAGTGAAGGGTGGACACCCCAGTGTGGGGAAATAGGTGGGTGGGGAGGTGGGAGTGGGAGGGTGGCTCAGAGCATAACCTCATAGAAGCAGGAGGAGTGGGGATGGGATAGGGGGTTCCTGTGTGGGTGGGGGAATGGGGAAAGGGGATTACATCTGAAATGTAAGTAAAATATCTAATAAAATCACACATACCCATGTGTACACACATGGGTATGTATGCACAAGCACATACACACACACACACACACACAAACTTGTGACTCTGTAGAGTACTCTGAGGACCTAATCACAAATTAAAAACAAAAGATCATACGAATAAAAAAAGATATGTCCAAGTTACAGAGACCCCAAAGACCTACAAGAGACTATTAAAATGCAAACACACAAAAGTCATAATAAAGACTCTCACCAGTATACCTAGCATCAGGTCCAACAGAGAGATCAAGTCTAGGGGAGTTGTGTATTTTAATTGTAGTCACACCAACATTGTGGCATTAACATACAGGTCAGCCACATAATATTTTAGAAACTGTATGCCTGGCATAATTTGCAGGAAACAAACAAGGGGCAAAATCATCTGACAACCATGATGGGTAGGGTAATTTTATTTTTCTCTGTAAGGTGTGTTAGTTATTTATATGTATTTTAATCTTGCCAATGTACCTTCACTGGCTGTTGATAAGGGGGGGTTGTCATAGCATGTTTCTCAACTGAATATTGTGAACTCTCAAAAACAGAACTGATTTGGGCTTTACAAACACATCTTTGTGTCTAAGCCCCTTAGTATTCTGCTATTCAACCACAAGCCATGCCTGACAATATGCAAGTTTGGCTTTCCATAGATCTACCACACTATTTGTGATCCCAGATGCAATTTACACAGTTGCCTCTGCCACTGTACTAAACACCAGAGGCAACTTAACCTTGCTCCTCACTATGTCTCTTTGTGGATTGCTAAGATCATCTCTTCCTTTCTGTCTCTTCCCCATGCTCCCAACATGAGCAAGCATTCCCTCTTGAACATACCCACCAAACAGATCAGGAAAAGAGGCAAAACAATCTCTGAAAATCCAAAAATCGAACAGTAACCCAGAAATAAAACTTCCAAACAAACAACACAAACCCAGAAACCAGTACCTAGACCAATCATCACCTCAAACCCAGATACCTAGATACCAGCATAGGAATACAATAAATAACAGCAAGGAAAATATGTCATCAAGAAATACAAGCTATCCTA
>NW_021610940.1:0-8180 GCF_004785775.1 Grammomys surdaster | reverse complement strand
GCTCTCTACATCTCCCCCTTTTTGTTTTAAATGAGAATCACAGGCACTGGCCATTTCCCGTGTCTTAGGCTAGTTGACGTTTTTCCATAGCGAGCACCAAAGAATGGTGAGCTCCCTGTCTTAGGCTACGAGGGTTGCGCACCCACACCTGGCATTCTCTGAATGTGCGCCCCAGGTTGTGGCCACTCGTCATGCCCATCACCGGGTAAACTCACACCACATGGTGTACCTCTGGCATATGGCATCAACCTATTCCCGTCGTTGGGACCAATGGCAGCTGGCCTGGAGACGAAAAGATAGAGCTGTCCTTGGTCTGTCTGGCACGGTACCAATCATAACTCAAACTCAAGCCGGATCAAGCAAATTCCATTATGGGGGAATAAGCGATCAAGGACTAATAGTTTGATACAGTCTCCCCTACCTTACCAGGTGCAATGGAACAAGTCCTCTGGGTGCAAAGGCTAGGGGAAACCGAGAGAGATGCAAACACCCATCCCTGTGCAATGGAGTCACCTCCTAGGGGTGCAAGGGCTGTTTGTCTCAAAATTCAGGTACCAGAGCTACACAGACAAGGACCAGTCAGGCTAAAACTCCTCACTGACCCAGTGAAATGGGCTGAGCCCTTGGGGTGCAGTAGCTGAGGATGTGTTTGCTGGCTATTTCTTTAGCATAGACAACCAGATTTCAGGAGATGAACCTTGTTCTAAGGCTGCAAGTGCTTGGGTAATCACGACTTTGTCACGTTTCTGTTGAGCTCTGAGCTTGCAAACCAACCAGAGTATGAACACTAATCCACAACACAGGGTTGTACCAAACAGGCCTACTCCCACCCACTCTTCAAAAAAAGAGAAGGCCGAAGAGATCCAGGTGGAGAGTCCTTCAGTCAGCGAAATGTCCACACGCATTGAGTTGATGGCTGCCACCGCTGCCTGCAACTTCTCAAGAAGTTCATCAAATCCTTCTGACCATTCTCCTGCTAGGTAATGAGACAATTGTCTGGACAAATTAGCTGCTCGAGTAAAGTTTACATATTGAACACTAGTAATACAGAGTGCTCCCAGACTTCTTTCACATCCCAATTGTGCCAATTGAAAGAGGATATCTATCCTTTCTTCTACCAAGTCTAGGTGCTGATTAACAATCATCAATCCGCCTTTCAATTCAGAATTAGTAGAAGTATGGAGGTTGGCTGCCTCTACCACTGTAGCGGACAGCTGATTTAAGGCTGCTGCTGTTTGGACTTTGGTTGTCATAGCAATCCCAGCAGCTGTAGCTGCAATGGCAGTGACTGATATCGCTGTTATTATGGCTGCAGTTATGCCAAAGTCTCTTTTTTGTCTGAATAATGATAGAGTAGAGGGTGTTTCAACAGGAACAGGAACCCATCGTGGCACCCTGGCAACCATGGCACGCTTGGCATGTCCAACTGCCCAACACTGAGACATCATGCATGAATCATTAGTGCATTTTTCAAATGAGGAATTGGAAAGAATAAACAAGAAAGGTGGAAAAACACACACTGGTGTAGGTGAAAATACTGTTTGATTTACAATAATCTTGTTAACTCCAGTAATTAACTGAATAGGATTTGTCAACTGAGGGATCGGATCTGCACTCTGTTTCACCATAGTTCCATTAATAACTCCTGTAAAGGATGTTCTTCCTGTCGCTCCGCCCTGGAGAAAGGCTAGCGGGTTGAGGTCGGTACAACTGCCATTAACTCCACAGAGTAGCCATTTGTGAAAAGGATTCATACTAACGCTCTGTAGAAAAGGACCCTTTCTCATTACCGCGTCAGCTCCAGGATCTCCCAACATATTGGGTGAAAAGGAAAAAGTTTCATTGGTATCTGCCCATCGTGTTACTCTGGATTGACAATCAGACCAAGGCAGAACAACTCCCTCATCTTCTAGACTACAAAAGGGAGAGACCTTAGGTTGACGAGGATGCTCTCCATCAATAAGTTTGGGTGATAAAAATGTTCCCTCTATCCAAATGGCTGGTTGTAAAAAGGACTGTGAGAACTCTTTGACATAACTATTGTCTTTTTCATTATCATTCCTTTTAGTTGTTAGTTTAACCCAGCTTCTCTTTTCATAAAACCACCCCAAGGTTCTCTTCGAGAGAGTTATACAGTTTCCTGTCTCAGTAATCTGAAAACAGAGAGAACCCCGTTCAGGCAAGGAACGATTTTCTCCCAGGGGGGCGTGCATTTTATCATAGGGAAGATAAGGCAGCCCCATGGTTTTATTAGTTGTAAGAAATCTTGGAAACACCATGGCATCATGTCTAACAGGTATAGGTTTAGGAAAAGCAGATAATATAGCCCATCGTTGTTCTCCCCATATACTAGGAACCCAATTCTGGAGGATCCAAACTAGGACTGGAAGCATCTGCAGATGAATTCTTCGGGGGGTCATCTTCAGTTGTCACGAGCCTTCGTGTCAGTCGCTCTGGTAGCCAGAATGGATTGTCTTTCTCCTGTGGAAAAACACAAACAGCTCCCCTGGATCTTATTAATATAGGATCCGGGCCTTTCCATTGTCCGGTCAAGACGTCCTTCCACTTGACCATCTCCTTTGGCCTATCAGGCTCTAAACAGTGACGGTCAGTAGCCGAATGGCCCGGACTGTCCAAATTTAAAAAATTGAGGGTAAAGAGTGCTATAGAAATGGTGACTCATGGCACTGAGGGTAGAGCTTCCTCGACTCCCCCCTTTCTGTTTTAAAAAACAGGATTTAAGAGTGCGATGAGCCCGTTCTATAATGCCTTGTCCTTGAGGATTGTATGGTAGACCTGTCAGGTGGGTCACCTCCATTTGGCGACAAAATTGTCCAAACTTCTGAGAAGTATACGCTGGTCCATTATCGGTTTTGAGAATTTTAGGCTTTCCCCAGGCACTCCAGGCCTCAAGTCAATGCTGGATAACATGTGCTGCCTTTTCTCCCGATAACGGGGAGGCAAAAATGATTCCAGAACAGGTGTCAATAGAAACATGTAAATATTGAAGTCTCCCAAAAGATGGGACATGAGTAACATCCATTTGCCAAATCTGTAATGGTCGAATTCCTCGTGGATTAATTCCCACATGAGGCACTGGTAAAAAATTGACAGCAATTCTGACATTGAGTAACTATATCTCTAGCTTCCTTTCTAGATATATCAAACCAACGACGTAATGTCTCTGCTCTCACATGAAATTTTTTATGAAAATCTTTGGCTGAGTCTAATTTTGAGGATAAGGCAATAGCAATCAACTTTGTGGCTCGATCTGCCAGGTCATTTCCATGAGACATTGGACCTGGTAGACATGAGTGAGCCCTAATATGTGTAATAAAGACAGGATGTCTCCTATTAACCAGGATAGATTGAATCTTTTGAAAAACTTCTGTAAGCCTGCTAGATGGTTTAATTAATCCAGCAACTTCCAAGACTTTAACTGCATTTACCACATAAAGAGAATCAGATACAATATTTAAGGGGCCTGGAAATGTTTCTAAGACTTCTAGTACCACCAAGCATTCTACAATTTGAGGTGAAGTTTCATGGTATTGTTTGGCAGTGACTTTATTATCAACTACATAGGCACCTATTCCTGTTTTTGACCCATCTGTATATACCACTACCCCATCTGGGAGTGGTTCTTGAGATATGATATGTGGAAATACAATGGCTTGAGTTAAGGCAAATTGTAAAATAGGATGTTTAGGATAGTGATTGTCTATTTGGCCATTAAAGGAAGTGACTAACACTGCCCAAACATCAGAGGTAGCAGTTAATATTTGAACCTGATGTGCAGTATAAGGCACTATTAAAACCTTAGGCTCCCTTCCAAAATGAGTGACAGCTGCTTTTGATCCTCGAAGGGCAAGCTCAGCGACTGCATCTGGGTACCATTCAATAATTTTTGCAGGAGATGCATTGGGATGGATCCATAATAAGGGCCCATCCTGCCATAACACAGCAGTTGGTAAACGTCTGGTTTTAAAGACACACAAATCAAAAGTTTTGGTCTCATCAATACGTTTTAGCTGAGCTTCTTGTAGGGCATCCTCCACCAATCGCAGGGCATGGTTTGCAGCCGGTGTTAGTGCTCTTGGTGAGGAAATATGAGAATCTCCTTCCAAGATATCAAAGGTTTCAATTCAGCAGAAGGAATTTTCAAGAATGGTCTTAACCAATTTATATCACCTAATAATTTTTGAAAATCATTTAAGGTGTGCAAATGATCTCTGTGAATTTCTAGTTTTTGAGGAACTATTTTCTCAGGATAAATAACTGTCCCTAAAAAGGAACCAACTTCTGAAAGTTGAACCTTCTCTGTGGCAATATGTAGACCTCGTTGTTCTAATGCAGCAATTAATAAGGGATATGATTTCTGTAAAATGGCCAACTCTTTGTGGCATATTAAAATATCATCCATAAAATGAATCCAAAGTAGGGTAGGAAATTGTTTCTTAACGGGTTCAAGGGCCATTTGTACATATAGCTGGCACATAGTAGGACTATTGGCCATGCCTTGAGGCAGAACTTTCCACTGATATCTTTTATCAGGTTCAAGGTGATTAATAGCAGGTAATGTAAACTCAAATCTTTGTCTGTCTTGTGGGTGTAGGGGAATGGAGAAAAAGCAGTCTTTAATATCTATAATTATTATCCTCCATTGTCTGAGTAAGGCAGGAAGCAAGGGTAAACCTCTTTGGACTGAGCCAAACAATTGCATCTGTGCATTAATTGGTCTTAAATCATGGAGAAGTCTCCATTTTCCTGATTTCTTTTTTATAACAAAAATAGGTGTATTCCAAGGAGAAGTAGAAGGTTCTAAATGACCATTTTTAACTTGTTCTTCAATTAATTTAGTAGTGGCCTCTAATTTCTCAGAGGATAATGGCCACTGAGGTACCCATACGGCCTCCTCTATAAGCCAGGTTATGGGCAACGAACCCTCAATGGCAACTAGTGAAAACCCAGACCTTGTCTTCCTGTATTACTTTCTTGTGATATTGGGCTTAATCTTCCTTGTTCTTGTCTGCCAAGGCCTTTCCTTCCTTATATCCCATCTTTCTCATAATTTCCATGGCTTGTTGAGAATACTCATTAGTTAGTGTCAGTCCCAAGTCTTGTAAAATGTCTCTTCCCCAGAGGTTAACAGGAAGAGGAAGCACATAGGGTGTAAAACTTCCTGTCTGACCCTCTGGTGTTTGCCAATTCAAGGAACGTGAACTGACTGCAGGACTGGCCTCATACCCCAACCCCTGTAAGGAGTGGGAAGATTGTGTAACAGGCCATGCCTTAGGCCACCAATAAGAGGAAATAATACTTTTATCAGCTCCTGTATCTAGAATTCCTGTAAAGTTTTTCCCTTCTATTGTTAATTGTAAAGTAGGTCTAGTTTTAAGATCAACTACCAGGTGAGCAAAATCAGTTCTTGAAGAACCAAGTCCATTGGTGTCCCTAGGCACCCCAGTGGATGGAAAGCAATTATGTAAACTTGGAAGAATAACCAATTGAGCAATTCTATCTCCAGGGGAAATAGAAAATATGCCTTGTGGACAAGAACAGAGAACCTGAAGTTCTCCTGTATAATCTTGGTCTATTACACCAGGATGAACCACAAGTCCTTTCAATGTTAGAGAAGAGCGGCCTAGAATAAGGCCAACACTATTCTCAGGCAGGGGACCTTTGAAGTTAACTGAAACAAGCTGTGCACCCTCATGTGGCATTAGTAAGTATTGGGATTTGGCATGGAGGTCTAATCCTGCAGAGCCCTTTGTCATTCTGCAGTTAGAGGTGTCTCCCAGCTGCAGGCTTGTATCCCATATTTTTGGGGGCCCTGGGATTTTGGGCCCAGAATTCCGTTTTTTGATTGCTTTCCTCTCTTTCCAATGGTGGGGGATCATGTTGAATAAGCCTTCCTTGAATATTTCTGACTGAGCGACACTCATTATCCCAGTGATAACCTCTCCTGCATTTATTGCAAAGTCCCCGTCTTTTCTGCGTGGCAGCATGGCACTCTCGTTTAAAATGACCCGATTTGCCACAGTTATAACATATTTTATGGCTGCCAGGACTTGATCTGCCTTGGCTTTGCAAGATAGCTGCAGTGAGACCAGCGTTAGTCAGCGGGCCTCCAATCCCTCTGCAAACTTTAATTCAATCCATTAACCCTTTGTTTCTTCTAGGGGTAATTACTGCCTGGCATTCTGGTGAAGCATTTTCATATACTAACTGTTCTATTAGTAGTTTGACTCTCTCTGGGTCTCCAAAAATCCTGCCTGCAGCTTCTGTCATCCTAGCAACAAACTCTGAGAATGACTCCTGGGAGTTTTGTAATATCTTTGTTAGGTGTCCACCTACTTCTCCCTTTGTTGAAAGGGCTTTCCATGCCTTAATAGCGGCAGCAGAGATCTGGGTATAGGCTCCCCAGTCGTAATTTGTCTGATCATTAACATATTGCCCCTGTCCTTTTAGCAGATCAAATGTCCATTGTCTCTGATTGCCTTCTGTGTTAGCATTGGCTTTTGCCTGTGTCTGACAGGAGTCATGCCACAGGGCCTTCCACTCCATATATTGTCCCATGTTAGGGAGGGCAGCTTTTACTGCATTTTGCCAATCGCTTGGGGTCATTGCCATAGTGGCTAGTCTCTCTAATTGCCTAATTGTAAAATTTGCATCAACCCCATACTTCTGAACTGATTCAGCAAGTTCTTTAATTGCAGTATATTCTACTGGTGCGTGAATACGACCTCCTTCTGGAGCTTCAAACACTGGAAAAGCTTGAAACATCTTCCTCTTATCTTCCTCTGAAAGGAAGGAGGTTGCACCGCGCTTGTCTGCATAAGGCGGCGGTGCGCTCAAAATTGCAGCAGGGAGTGCTGCCTGGGAATTCCAGGGGGGCAGGGGAGCTGTAAGTGCGTGCTTTCTAATCCCCGCCTCCCTTTGTTCCCTACTCTGTGGCTGCAGCCGCCCACGTGAATGGAATCCTTCCGCCACAAAGAGGACTACTTCTTCATCTCCTTCTGCCTCCTAACGGACTATTTTTCCATCTCTCTCCAGTTCCCGCTTGAAGGAACCAGACCTCCCCGATTCATATTCATATAATTTCAGATTTTGCAATTCCTCTACTGGATATAGAGGCCTTCTCTTTGTAAAAAACTCTCCCAGGGACCCCTTCGTTCCCTCCTTTCTTCCCACAGATCCAATGTCCATGGGAAAATCTTTAGACATGTCTACCTGGGCTTCTATTCCATTAGAACCCAAAAGCGCTTCTCCAGAGTCAGTTTCTGGCAGGTTTCTATCTTGAATCTCTTTCAATATCTCCTGACTCACCACAATAGCTGAGCTACATTTTTGATCCTGTAAGCATGACCGTATCAATTTCCACAATGGGCGTCTGCCTGGCCTCAACTTCCCATTTTGCTGTTCTCTAATTAGATTTTGCTCCAGCCTGTCCCAGGAGGCGAGTGTCAGCGTTCCCGTGCAAGCGTACCAAGGCGCAACTCGGTCTATCTCCCTGACAAAGTTTTCCAGCGTGTGAGCAGAAACTTTCAGTTTGTGCTGCCCCAGGAGAGTCTGCAGCCCCATCACTATTGACTGTGAGGACCCCATGCTCTTCTGTTATCTTTGGGAGAATCTGACTCTCGGGGAAGAGCTCTGTAGCTCACTCACGGCTAATTAATTATGCCGAGCCTCTGCCTGCTCCCTGAAACCCGCCGGCTCAAGGCAGCCAAAGGATCGGTGGAACCAACTTTCTCCTGCCTTGGAAAAACCGCACCAGATTGAAAAAGGAGCTGGAAGGGGACAGGACCAAACTTTCACTTGCCTGCTGAAACTCAGCAGCCCGACACGGCTGCTGGAAGGGGGGGCAGGGCCAGCTCAAGTGGTGGCAAGATTTTAGCAGGCATACAGGTGAAAGCAATACAACAGCAGGAGAAATAAGATGAAAGCTGGCACTAAGATAACAAACGCTTCCACTGCAGCTTGTGATTTAGGGGAAATATGAAAAGATTCAGGATTAACCATACCTCTCTGATTCTGCCCTTCGCTGCAGCCCTTTGAAGTTTTACTCCGGATGGGAGGACCTTTTCTCCGCAGGGTACCTTCTTGAATTTCCCGGGATTCTGGCACCACATATGTTGGGGGCGTGCACTCGCCAGCGAGGTCACACAGACACCAAAGTT
>NW_021610939.1:0-1773 GCF_004785775.1 Grammomys surdaster | reverse complement strand
TATCACCTTTTCGATATTACCCATTCTTCCTTTGAAGGACATCTGGGGTGTTTCCAGCTTCTGGCTATTACAAATCAAGCTGCTAGGAACATAACTGAGCAAGTGCCCATGTGGTATGGTAGAACATCTTTTGGTTATATGTCCAAGACAGGGATAGCTGGGTCTTGAGGTAGATTGATACTCAATTTTCTTAGAAATCAACATGTTGATTTTCAAACTTGTCATGAAAGTTTGCACTCCCACCGAAAATAGAAAAGTGTTCCCCTTGCTCCAGAATCTCACCATCATGAGCTGTCCATTGAGTCTTTTATTTTAGCCATTCTGACAAGTGTAAGATAGAATCTCGGAGTCATTTTGATTTGTATTTCCCTACTGACTAAGATTGTTAAACATTTCCTTCAGTGCTTCTTGGATTTGGAGATTCCATTGTTGAGAATTGTCTGTTTAGCTCTGTACTCCATTGTTTGAGTTACTTGGTTTTTTGATGTCTGGTTTATTGAGTTCTTTGTATTATGTATGTTAGTTTCATTATTTCTGTTTACTTTCTGTTTGTATGACCTGTCCATTGTTAAGAGTTGGGTATTGAAGTCTTCCACTATTAATATGTGGAGGTTCAATGTGATTTAAGCTTTAGTAATGTTTATTTTATATAAGTGGGTGTTCTTGAAATTTGGGGCATAGGTGTTCAGAATTGAGATGTCATCTGGATTGATTTTTCTTTTGAGGAATATGAAGTATTCCTTCTCATCTCTTTTGAATAATTTTGGTTGAAAGTCTATTTTGTTTTTTTTTTTTCTTTTTTTTTTTTTTTTTGGTTTTTCGAGACAGGGTTTCTCTGTGTAGCCCTGGCTGTCCTGGAACTCACTCTGTAGACCAGGCTAGCCTCGAACTCTTGAACTCAGAAATCCACCTGCCTCTGCCTCCCAAGTGCTGGGATTAAAGGCGTGCGCCACCACCGCCCGGCGAAAGTCTATTTTGTTAGATATTAAAATGGCTACTCCTGCATGCTTCTTGGTTCTGTTTGTTAGGAAAATCTTTTTAAAGTCTTTACTCTGAGGTAATGTCTATCTTTGGTGCTGAAGTGTGTTTCTAATATGCAACAGAATGATGATCTGGAAGGGAGAGTCTTATACTCACTGGTCAGTTAAGCAGAAAGTAGGCCAGAGAATGATGTAAAATACATGCCTAACAATTTTATTTACAAGAATTTTTTAATTTTTATCCAGAGAATTGATGTGAAAATGTGAACTTATGGAACATTTAATTTCTTTGATAATTAGCACTTAAAGTTGTGTGATCTAATAATCCCAACCAACAATCCTCTGTGCTGCTTAGCAGAGATAGGGATATGAAAAATTGGCTTGCAGGGAAATTTTTTTGGTATGTTATGTACTATACAAGCACTACTACCTTAAAAAGATATAAATCTTAGCTTTCAGCATTGGAAGGAGGAGGGTGAAGAGGAGAAGCTACAAGCAGTAGAAGGAGATTGCCATTTGCTTCCACCTCTGATTACCCTTTGCTTTTGAGTAGCCTTTGCTTAAAAGTATCAATATCTAGCATTTTAGAGGGGTCTTGTTAGGATCTAGAGTTAGAACGAAGTCCTTGGTGATTGCTCAGGAAGACATAGGTGTGGGAATATAATCCCTCTGTTCATGTGACAGACAGGATCTCACCCAGAAAGTCCCTCTTAAATTGAATGAATGAATGGTGTGAGGCAGGCGGTTCTTCAAAGCACTTGGTATCTACACTATTTTAAATGACCTACTGAAA